>NC_072734.1:100525611-100802728 GCF_026930045.1 Uloborus diversus
GGAATTTTTCCCTTTTGCTATAGGTTCTAATTTGTTGAAATAATCGTCTATTATTATAAGTGTTGCAGCTTAATGTATAGCTCGTTTAGCCTATATTTTCATTCATATACTTGCCCAAATGGTTTTCAGTCCAAAATAATGAATTTAGACACATTTTCAGCACCCCAGTGACAGCTGTACTATTTGTATTTGATGTTCGTTCTTTTTTTCCTTTTCTTTTCTCTTATCAGAAAAGGACATTTGCTTTTCTTTCATTTTCATTGAACTATTCAAAAAAGAAAAAGTCATAATTTTTTTGTTTTAAGATTTTGGAAGATGTGTGGTTACAGTGAAACCTGTGTAAGTTGATCACTCGCGGTGCAGAACTTTGGCGGGCAACTTAGACAGGTGGTCAACTTATAAAGGGTGGTAATGATTTTTTATTTATTTATTTATTTATTTTGTCATTTCTTGCACCATGTATTCATTTTTTGAGTAATTCACCCTTACTCTTTCTGTTCAACTCACTTTCATTGTTTAACATCATTGAAAGTGAAACAATTATTAAAAACACTATCCAAATAATTTTTTTTTACTTTTTCCTTGTTTTTAACTATATTAGACACTGTAGTTTTAGAAATTCCATATGTGCCAGCTAATTTTCTCTGGCTTTCTCCATTTTAAATCAATTTTAATATTTCATACTTTTTATTAATCTCATGTTCAACTAACTTTCTTTTTGAAGCCTTTTTATGTAAAACTTATAGCACAAAGAGCAACAAGCTCGACTCTCCCAGTTCATAAAGGCACAATTAAAATTTCCTATCTCTTAATCCCTTGCACCAGAAATATGTAACTTTACTCATTAGCAGGCCCAGATCTGCATATCTGCTGTGCGAGGTGCTCGTGTCCTTAAAGGGGCTAACGGCCCTAGAAATTGAAGAAAAAATAGAAAAAAATAGCATTAAGACTTATTTACTTTACAAATAGACACTGATGGCCCCTAGGGAGGGGCCCTACATATTTTGTAGCAGGGGGGCCCAAAATGTATAGATACGGGTCTGCTCTTTGTAGCACAATTCCTATGTTGTCACAACATATTGCAACTGAAAGAAAAGACTTAGAACTTTTCTACTGACACCTATTTTCATTGAACAGAGTACAAAAAGGTATCTCAAATAGAACAACAAATGAAAAACAAGTTTGGAGAATATAGAGCAGCATAAGCTGCTGCTGTTTAGTTAGTAAAATGCTAGTCCGTCATCAAAGCATTAAAAACATTCTTAGAAAGCTATCAAAAATAAAATAATAATAATAATAATAAATAAATAGATAATAAAATAAAACAATTTGCTGAAGAAAGTTTAAGAAAATGAACCAAGTGGTCAACTTACAAAGTGTTTTTTACAATACTCCAACTCAAATTTGGTGTACATTAGTGGTCAAGATAGACAGGTGGTCAACTTACAAGGGTGGTCAACTTTACAAGTTTAACTGTACTACATAAAGTCCTCCCAAAACTGGGGGGCATTGTCTCTATGCCCCCCCCCCTATAAATCCACCCATACCCTTCTGAACTATTTAAAAAATGAAAAAAATAAATATATATTTTTTTAATTTTTGGAAAATGTGTTGATACTACATAAAGTCCTCCCAAAACTGGGGGGGGGGGGCATTGCCCCCTCTGCCCCCCCATAAATCCGCCCATGTTCCCAGTAGTAGTGTTCACTCTAGAGGAAAAAAGGGCAGGGTGCTGGTTAGGGTGGTCCAAAAAAGGCCCTTTTTAAAAAAATTCCTGATTTTTATTGGTCCTACCCCCTTATTTGGTTCCATCTAAGTAAAAAATAATTATTGTGAAGTTTGAGCTCAAAATGCACGCTCACTCAACAGCCTCAAAGTTCCGCGTTTTACCATTTTATGCCATAAATGCAGATAGAAATAAAATTGACGCTAGGAAAAGTATATAATTTATTTAATTAAAATTGCCAGCATTTTGTAAGTTAAAAATGGTTACATAATAATAATATTTCAAAAGTTATGTATATGGCTTTTCTCAGTACACATTACAAACTCTGCTTTTTACATCTGGGATAAGCTCGTCAATGTTCTGTGACAACTTGCAACAAGAATTGAAATGGTCCTTCATTGTGTGTCATTTTTCCATTAAACTTTTTTTATAAGGGCTATACCCCTTTCAGCATTATCATTAACCACTGAAATTCCTTGAATAATCCTTTTTGCTTTCTTAAAATAATCCGGAAGCTCCCAGATTTCTGGATCTACGGGAATGTAGGTATCAGGTAAACCCATACTTTGTAAAAATTAAATTAACCCCTTTGTCACAAGTTCTTCAAATTTCATATCCATAAAATGTTTTAGCAAAATCTTAGGGCGCTTCACCACATTTTTTTCCCCGTTTACTTCATTCATCGCCTTCACCATCTGATTTTTAATGCAGTCTGGCACTTTATTGGCAAAAAGACCTAATGCCACAAGCTCTTCTGACAAATACCACAGGATGATTGGCAAATTTCTGCATTGCAGTTTTGCTTATGTCTTCATCAATCTTTTTATGCTTCAATAAAGATTTCATTAAAATCGTTATACGGTGCATTTTGAGGCATAGAAGCAGTAATCCCAGCCTTTAAATATACACGTACAACAAATATGCATATTTTTTGCAATCCCTTTTCTTCTATTGACGTGATGGTAAATTGACAGCTGAACATCGATATTTTGAAACAATACAAAATTTGAACATCCATCTAGCATGATGCATAGCCCCAGGTGCTACAAATTTGATACCATGTGGAGGAGCTTTACCGAGAAATATTAAGCATAGTTCAAGACATTCTCGATAATCATCTCTCGCTTGCGTGTCATACAGTAATCTTTCAACAAATACTATTGTATCATCCTTTACATCCGTCACTTGTGCTAAAATGTCCTTATTGTTGATGCCTATGATGTCTTTGTCTATGAATTCCCAGTAGGCCTGGAATCGTTTAAAAAGAGGTACGTCTAGTGCGGAAGAAAAACCCAAACATTTATTAAAAACCGCACCAATAATTAATTCCATAATTTGATGTCGACATGGAAAATATAGTAACCATTTCTTTAGTTTTTGCTCTAGTAAAACACGGGTACCCCTGCTTTCCCCAGTATTGACACTCGTTGTGTCAAAGCACATTGCAGAAACTTTGTCAGTTAGGCCCCAGTCCTGCAAAGCTCACCCTTCTTTACTTATTTGTGTCATTGTACTTCTGTTTTTTTTTTTTTTTTGTTTTTCAATAACTTCCATTGTTAATAAAGTTTTTCTAACTTGGGCTGACAGTTTTGGGGTCTTTGTATGGGTGTTCTGGCTTTCTGCCAAAATTTTGTTATTTCTTCTATTGTATTTCTTGAAGATTCTCTTTTCTTTAATTCAATATGGTTATGAAGAATCATATCCAATGCCATACGAATTGAAGGTAGTTTACTACCTGTCAGTTCACTTATGATTGAACTAAAAAGATAAACGTCTGATTTTGATCTAATTGATGTATTTGCCATGCTCAGTTATTTTAAAGTAAAGAGACATATGCATTTCAAAAAGAAGTGCAAACTGCCATTCTAACAGTGGTAAAATCAAGACTAAAACAATTAAGAATGCATACATAAGCAACAAGAAGTTGAAAATTTATTCGATCACAAGTATTAAAGGAATAGATTTTATGTATTTACTTGTATTTACAAAAATATTTTCATAATGGCTATTGTTAAGTCTCTATATCAAATAGCAATTTTATAAAGCAATTGTTTTCTTGTTAATAAAAAGAGCAATACTATTTTACCTTAGTCAATGGTCATGTGTCGTACGCGTTCTATTCAGCAATGATGAAAACTTTATCTGCGTTGAGCTACCTCTAAATATTATCGAAATGTTTTCAAATTTTGTCTGATTTATTTTTTAATACATTGGAACAAAATGGGAGGGTAGGACTCAAAATATTTTCACCTTCAAAATTTTGGACCACCCTAGTGCTGGTCTATGAAAGGGGCACTGTTATCATAAAAAGGGCACTATTAAACGCGGTGCACCTCCCCCCTACCAAAGAGCAATGATGCACCCACTCAAAAAGTACTAAGTGCCCCCCCCCCCAAAAAAAAAGGAGAAATAACAATTTAAAACACCTTGCAAAATTTCAAACAGTGTTAGTCTGCACCATGAGCCCCTCCCCCCTCCCTTCGATGGCTACCACTGACTTCAGAATTAAATACAGTGATATTATTCAGAGTCACTTGTCTTTAGAAGAGGGTTCGCTTGACTAAGCATTTTCCCCACTCCCTGAGGAGCAGTAGCTTTTGTGTGTTTTTCCACATTATTTTGGATTATAAATTTGACTACTTATTCCGTAAGAGTAAAAACTCTAGGCATTTCAAAATCCTTTGAATTGCAATGTAAGAACAGTATTTAATTATGGTTAATAAATTAAAATACCGTGAGCTTATTTGTTTAAATTTAGTATTTTTTACAAAAAATCAGTGATAACCAATGAGGAAATAATGATTAAAATCCTATTTGTAATAATTAATAAACAAGACTAAAAACAAAAACTATTATTTTTTTAGTATTTAAAATGAAAAACAATATATGCTAATTAAAGTCGCACATGTTAAAATATACATTCCAATTGTTAAAAAAAACTGAAATACTTTACAAGTTGCAACAGATTGAAATCTCAAACACTGGAAGTAATTTTTCGCGAAACATCCCAAGAACAGTGCTATGATTTATTGAAATAAAACATAAAATAAGCTAATCTTGGGTTGCATATGTCAAAACAACTTTCGATTGTCAAATATATTACAATATTTACAAGATGGAAAAGGATTGAAATCTCAAAGATGAGAAGCGCGTTTCCGCGAAATGCGAGTTCAATGTTGGCATGGTTTCAAAAATAAAGTACTTTTTAAAAATAAAACATAAAATACGCTATTATAAGTCAGCATGTGTCAAAATAATTTCCGACAGTCAAAAATATTAGAATATTTACAAGATGCAAAAGGATTGACATCTCAAGCGTGGTGGACGATTTTGTGCGATGCACGTGTTAAGCATATTGATTCATGTTTTAAAAAAAAAGCACAATTCAATGAATGCCTAAGGAATTCAAGCACTAGATAAACTTTTGTAACTTTTTCAATCACTTAAAAATGAACTTTTTCCCTAAGCCCTTTTCAAGTTTTATCAAGAGCATACCAACCCTTCTTCTGTTCTATTTTGCAGAAGAAAAAATGCCTGAAACATCACTAATCTTCATATTTCATCTGCTGGCATCTATATTAGTTTCTTCCAACTCTTTAAATTTCCTTTTAGCAGAGGGCATGTGTCGTTTGCGTTCTCACTCAGATTTTTTCCAAGTACCCCTTCTACTTTTCCTGGAATAGACATCCCCTGATCCTACAGCAGAAAATACTATGAAATGTTTACTCTCCTTGTTGATTCTCAGAAGATCAAAGATGGGGCTTGAATGAAACAATCTCTCCCAGGGCCGATCCTAGCAGGTGTGCAGAGTGTGCGCCGCACAAGGGCGGCCAAAGCAAGGGGCGGCCGCAGGCCGCATCATATAGTTCTTATAACCAAGCAAAATTCCTCAAAAATTTCTCACAAGATAACTTATAATAAGTAGAATAAATATGCTGATTTTTAAATGTTCAATTGTCAAAGTATGTGTCGATTTCCCGACAGCATAGCATATAGTTTAAGAAAAATAGAATGTTAGGGAACATTGTGTTGGTTCATTGTCCATTTATATATAAAGCACACATGCTTCATTTGGTTGCAAAGTTTGTGACAGAACCGGTAATCAGGCATAGATACAGGGGAGGAGAAAGGCCCCCTTCTGAAACATGAAATGGTGCTGTCTAAAAGGAGCACCGAGGGCGGCCACTAATGTTTACCCCCCAAGCTTTTATAGACCTAAACAATGAAGACATATTTTATTTATTAAAAAAAAGCTATACTGATTAGATACTCTCGCAACCATTTCAAACAACAAACTATGTAACAAACTCTGTGTTTGACAATCGTGGATGCGTGGAGAGAAAGTGGAAAATTGCGACTCTCTTGAGAGTTACATATATGAATGACGAACTAAAATGTTGTACTTTTCCCCCTTTACGACAATTTTTCTGATTAAAATCTTGAATGAACTGCCCGGTTTCAGATCAGGTAGGAGGACCGGGCCCTTGCCCCGGGAAGCAAATTTAAATGTAGCTCCAGAACGAAGATCCAAAAGGATGCCATGACCTCCTTGACGAAACTAAAGAAGGCTTAAAATTGCGTTTCTAACTCTTTACTTCCGGAAATTTCGCTGGTTGAACCATCGATCTTAAGGACGCAATTAAGTCTGTGATTCACCTCTTCCACCTTAACTTAATCAAACATAGCCTAAAAATGTTGGCTCCAAAATCCAAAACGTGTTTTCAGACGACAGCCCTTCCTACCATCAAACGTCATATAAAATTGCTTTGGCATTTTTCGAAATTTTTGCACTGGAGGACCCCGAAATCCATTCGCAAACATTACTACCAAAGACAGTCTCAATTAGCGTCTTTAGAGAAGCCCGTAATTTCACCCCCTCTCACTTAACGTATTGAAAAACAAACTAAAATTGCGTTTTTCAAACATCAGTTTCAAGAATTTTGAGGAAAGACCCCGGATCCCCCTTTTCTCCAACGCAATCACTATACTGAAAATTTCGTTTTTAGACGGTTCCGTGGAGCCAACTTTCTGCCTAAACTAGCCTGAAATTGACTTCAGTTTCAAAAACACAGTTCGTGAGGGCACGCTGAACCGCCGCCCGCTCTTAGTCCCATCGTTATCAAACAATGCTTAAAATACGATTTTGGGACTTATATTTCTAAAGAATTCCGGAGGAGAACTGCCAGGCCTATGTAACTTTTTACGGCGCTAGGGTATAACCATCAATCGTCGAGGTGAGGTGTACAAAAGTCTATAGTTATATTTTTCAGATATTAATGTTGAAAAATATCCGAAAGATCCGTAGAAGCTTCCCAGTTTTGTTAACGTCACCAAAGGTAATATAAAATTGCGATTTTAGAAATATCCGCTTAAGTGCCCCAAAATACTTCCTTCCCAAAAACAGCCTATAATGGATTTCAGTTCCGAAAAATATTTTGGTTCGGAATATTTTCACGTTTCCACTATTGTTTTCAAATCTAGCCAAAAACGGGGTTTTGAAAAAATAGTGCCGAGAAATTACCGGAGGATAGCCGCCAGATCCCCTACCGTCACCAAAGACGGCCTAAATTTGCATTTTAAACTTATATTTCGAAATCTTTCGATGGGAGACGATTGAATCTCCCTCCCTCTTGCAACGTCAACAAAGGTAACACAAAATTGCGTGTTTAAAATTTCAGTTTCGGAGATTTTTCGGGAAGAACGCCGCGATCCTTCCTAAGCTATGTTCTTAAAAAATAGCTTCAAATTGATTTCAATTTTGAAAGAATTTTAGGAAAGAACTGCAGCATTACTTTCACCTAAAGTCTCGAAAAAGTTCCTAAAATTGCGATATTTGACGTTAATTTCGAAAAATTTTCCATGCACCTTGAATATACTTGACTCTTTTGTCCTTGCAACCAAACACAACTAAAGATTAACTAAAAATATTTTTCATACGCCATTTTCGATAATTTTCTTGGAGCAATCCTTCTCCCCTGAATCCCTGACACCTCCCCTACGCTTCCCCTTCCTCCGTCCCTTCTCTGATGTCACCGAAGAAAGACTATAAAATGCGTTTTTACGACTAGTAAATTTTGGTATCTATTACTTTCTTCTAACATATAAATTGCACCTAAGGAGTTTCTTAATATAAAAAATTTCTTCTTTTTTATAAGATATTTCTTCTGTCCCCCCCCCCCCCTTTTTCGATTCGAACTTGGCATAGAAATTTAAAGAAAGATTTATATAGACGTTAAAGATTAGTCAAAATATGCAAATTACTCTTGAGGGGCGGCACATTAGGTCTTTGCACACGGGCGGCTGACACCCTAGGATCGGCCCTGATCTCTCCCTCCCCTCTTCACAGACCCCCTCTAATCGGACCCCTTTCCACACCCTTTTAAGTCCCCCTGGGAAGAAGGAAGAACCAAATCAGAGCTTTTCCTCTTCTATTTTTTTGTCAAAATGGGAGAAATCCCACATCAATGTGGGATATCTTTGATAGCAGACGATATACATCCAGTTAAAGTAAATGTTTTCAGTAGCAAACGATAAATACTTTTTACTAGCAGATGATCAATGTAAAATGAAAGTAATTAGTTTCATTTGCAAACGATAAATATCCCGTAATTATGTTATTTTGGCATTCAAGTTATTGAAAGTAAAAGTAGTATAGCCTATTTGAATTTGAGAACCGGTTATTAAAATTTAGTTTCAAAGTAATTAATTCAAAGGTAAGCTTGCAAACGGCTCATACTGCAGTACAATAGCAGAAAAAACAATAAAAATGGTAATTTAAAAGGAAACTCCATTGCATTTCTGGGTTCAAATTATCAACTTTGAACTCTCTTTGCAGCTGAACTAGCGCCTATGCAAACTGCTATACCTGGGCTCATATCTAGTGGGAATCGACCTATATCTAGAATTTTGTCCAAATCCGTGATCCTAAAAATAATGCCGTTTCAGTTAGTATCAAAACAAAAGAAAATGTCACGTAGTTTCCATACTCTATCTTAAACTGAAATATACTGCATGTTATGTACATTTGGATGGCAGGAGTTGCCGCTGCTTTTCCTGCAATTCAGATGAATAGGAGCATCCTCGTTTTGTTCATTGACAAAATAAAGATAAAGACCTTTTCTAAATAATAGCATATGTTTTGCAGAATGGTTCCAAGCTTAAAGCAAGGTTTTTTTTTTAGGTGTTAATATTTTGGGAGACAGAAGACAGTAGTGATATATCCGAATGAGTGATGCATTGAGGCGCGATATAACGAGGGGCTACTGTATTTTAAACAAATCTAAGAAGGCTCTTCTGCTTTTATATAGGAGTTTAGTAAGACCCCATTTGGAGTATGCTGTGCAGTTTTGGTCGCCTTATCTCAGGAAAGATATTTCTGTATTGGAAAGGGTTCAAAGAAGGGTAACTAGACTAGTAAGGGGACTTTCACATTTAGATTATGATCCCAGACTTAATAGCCTGGAGCAAAGGAGGGTCAGAGGGGACATGATTCAGTTGTTTAAATTTATTAAAATGAATGATGTTAATGTATTAAATTTTTGCACGGAAAGCAGGACGAGGGGTCAGTTTTAAGCTATTGAAATCTCAGGTTAACCTGGAAATAAGGAAAAACTACTACTTTAGTAGGGTTGTGCACACTTGGAACAGCTTACCAGAAGAGGCGGTAATGAGCAAGGGGGTGAATAGCTGTAAGAGGGCCATTGATCTTCAATGGGGACTAATAAATTGATTAGGACCAACCTAGCTGGGCCAAGAGCATGTTGCTGGTCGTCACATTTGTATTTGTATAAAAACTGGGGGTATGAAATTTTCAAATAATTCAAGTAAATGTTTCAATTATTTTTGACATAAATGCTTACTGAGCAAAAAGATTTTCAAGTAGCTAAGTTTGTGAAAACATACCTAACTTATGGACAGGAACTTCAAAACGACAAGGAATTCTTTCATTTGTTGCTAAAATGTCATCAATTGAAAAGTACTCTTCCTCTGCGCAAATAAAACTGCGTTTTGTGAAATTCATTTTGTTGTTAACTATAAAAGCTAAGCTATTCAAATCGGATAATGCATAATACAAATTTGAATTTGAAGGAATGAATGTTATAAATCGCGTAAGTAGAAGTAACTTTTCTTGACATAATCGAAGAAGAAAAATAAGTTACTTATTGCTTTTTAAGTCAAGAATTCCAATTCCATCCACATTAAAACTTGCCTTTAAAAGCAAAAGAGGATTGTAATAACGCAAAGGTTATATATTTTCTACTTCAATTTCTCGCACAATTTATTTCTTCTTTGGCAACAAAACTTATGATGTTTTCCAAAATTTCGTCATTTCTATTTCAAAATTTGCAATGGCGTGACAAGTCCTTTTAGGTTCTTAAGTGTATTTGACAGATTTACAGATTGTAATTCCTAGATTATTGCTGTTTTGTACGAACAGAAGCTGTATTATTCATATTAATTTAGTTTTTTTCTTAGTCACTGGTCAAATCTCATCTCTTATCAGACAGAAAGCGGATATTTTATTCTGTAAGGTATGTCACTTGGAAAAAAACTAAGATAACGCTTAAACAAAATTATTGTGGTATTTTGATGTGCACTAATTTTCAGTTTTGTGGCTGTCTCTTGGGACATGATCTGGAGGATTAAAAAGATATTGGTTCTATTGAATTGTTTTTTTCTAAGATTTAAAATAATACATAGAAATGAACAAGCAGGAGTACATCTTCTCGTAAATGAATGACAGTTTACTGTCGGTAACTGGTGCAAAATAACTTCATCAAAATAAAAGCTGGGTAATAAAAATCTCTTGAAAAATTTGTTGTAAGATTGGGGATATTTCGATAATTGGGAATCTTTCTTCATTGGCGTCAATTTTTGGCTTCAGCCCCTGCGCGAGAGGTATTTTTCGTCGCAAATCTAAAGAAAAAGAATGGAAACATCTATTCACATAGGGTTACTATAAATCAGCAGAGTTACCAAAATAAAATTATTTACACTAAAACTGAGACGACCGTGCCACATTTCCAATTATCGAAATCCCGTAAGATTCAACTTCCAAAAATTTATACCAACAGAATTTTGTTTAGAGTTACGGGGATATTTCGATAACTGGGAATTTGGGCGGTCGTCTCATTTTTGGCGGAAATAATTTTATTTTGGTAACTCTGCTGATTTATAGTAACCCTATGTTAACAGATGTTTCCGGTCTCTTTGTTTGGATTTGCGAAGAAAAATACCTCACGTGCAGGCACTGGAGCCAAAAATTGACGCCAATGAAGAAGGATCGCCAGATTCCCAATTATCGAAATATCCCCAGAATTACTATGATACTAAATCATTGAGTAACCATGCACTAACATTTATAGTTTCTTTAAATGTAATTCTAAAAAAATTTTTGATGCCCTCCCAGACAACCACCTATCTTTAAAAGTCATCTATAAGGGATCCACTAGCTATAGAACTAGAGATGAGGCAAGTCCAAAAGATGACTATAAGATGTCCGAATGTCTAAATGAATATCTACCAGTGGTCGAAAGGTTGCACTTTTTTGACTCCCACTGACGTCGAAAATATCTAGATGTTCCGCGGCGATCTCAGAGATATCCAGGGGATATTCTGGATATCTCATAGACATCCGGAGGATGTTTCTTGCATATTCATAGGATGTCATGTCCAGATAGCTTTTGGATGTCTTAATAACTGGTTATTGATATCAATTTTTGATCCTGTAGATGTATAGGAGATATAAGAAACGATGTTTTATAGATTTAATGTTTTTAAATATATTTTAAAGCTGTAAACAAATTTACAATTTAAAAAGTGGTAACTCTTTGGTGTCAATGAATAAATAATCTATTAAAAACAACATTTTTGCAAATAATAATTTGGATAAATGTTAATAACTGCAGTTAAGTGCAAAAGCTTTAACACTTTAAGTAACTTATTTGTGACACCATGAGTAACCATTTTTTAAACCCATAAAGTTGTTTACATTTTTAAAAGAATACATTTTAGTACAACTAAGTTTATTAGCAGTTTTAAATATTAAAGTTCCTCTGCCAAACCTGTAAGATATTTTTTTCTATATTCCTTTACTACAAACAAATACCATACACAAGAAACCAAGTTTTACTTTTTGTAAAATAACAAATTTTGATTTTTTGCATATTGAACTCTGGTGAAATTATGTAGCTCAAGCTCATCCATGTAATCATTGTTTGAAATAGTTAGCTTTCCTTCAACTTTTTAAAATATCAGTTCTGGTTAATATGAATCTAACTAAATTGCTTTAATGAAGTAATTTATGGGTTTTTTACGAAACATTCCTTTTGATTTACATATTGGTGTTTTTCCAAATCTGTTACTACAATCTTCTCAACAAAACAATGTTTGAATAAATGTTTATAAGTTCACATGCTAAAAGAAACTAATATAACATGTATGAATGAAAAAAATCCCCCCAGAGTATACATAATTCCCTGTTACTTTAAAATATCTGTGAACTACTTTTGTTCTCATATTCTGTCATTTCTGCATCTCATAATCTAGAAATTATATATCAGGCAAATGGTGAAAACATGTATTCATTTTTATCTTGAATGAAATTCAGTATAACTTCAAATTAACTATTGTCAAGGGACTGAAAAAAGTTATCATTAAATCGAAGAGCATAGACGTTCAATGCAGTCAGATCCGGACCAGTGAAATGTATAAATAAAATTAGGAAATTGTTAAATCAAAGTTATACTGTATTGCTTCAATGTTGAATTTCGTACGTGAAAACTTAACTTGAATTAAATGTTGACATTCCAATGCAGACCTACCTTTATATGCTCCTTCAAGTAGTACGCAGCAGCTTCTACATTTCAAAACAACATTCTATGTAATTAAAAAAGATGTAATGTCAACAAAATTACACTATAAAATATTTTTATTGACAAATATTTTTAAAATATACAGTATAAAAAAAACATCACAATTCTTCTAAAAGTGATGAGGACAAAACATCTCCATTCCTTTTTTTTTTTCTCATCATTTCAAGCTTCAATGTACCGTAACTAATTTTCAACTGCAACTTCCATAGCAGAATCTGTTGCGAGGAGCCCAATACTTGATTATTCCTATTTTGAGCAAAAACTAAGAAAAATATAAGTAATTTTAAAAAATACATATTAAAAATAAATATAATGCTTGGAACTTACCTATTTTCTCTGAACATATCCATTTTTTCTGATTATTGTTCTTAAGAACAGTCAAGTAAACTTTTCAATTTAGAAAATAAGATTAAATAGTATAATGATGGATGATAATGTACAAAGCATGTGTTTTGCTATTTATAATGATTAAATTATGAGATATACTTACCTTACGTGCTTGAGCAGGATACAGCTCGGAAAATATAGACTTCACAGAGATGAAACATGAAAGAGATACTACGTCAATTAAACTAGTGCCTCTTACATGTTCTTCCCTGTGTGTTTTGCCGGGGCCTTCCTTTCTTTCTTTCCTAAATTAAAACAGGCAAATATTTTTATATGAATCAATTGCATAGCATTAGTGATAGCTTCAAAAATATCACTATACCGAGTACTTAGTGCTTACTCGGCATGGTGTTCATGAGGCAATGGTTTGAAGCATGGGCGGATTTATGGGGGGGGGGCAATGCCCCCCCAGTCTTGGGAGGACTTTATACATAGTAACAATAAACCTTCCAAAATCTTAAAAGAAAAAAATCACGAATTTTTTTCTTTTTTGAATAGTTCAGAAGCGAAAATGAAGAGAATAGCAACTGTCCTTTTCTGGTGGGCGGGGGGGGGGGGGGAATCCGTACAATATCTTACAAGTAGTAAAGCGGTCACCGGGATGCTGAAATGTGTTGAAAACGACTACTTTGAACTGAAAACTACAAGGCGTATCCGGAAAGTAAGTACCGTTTTGAAAAAAAAGCTATAAAAATTTTTTTTTTTAAAGATTATTTAATGTTAACATGAAAGATCATACCTTAAATTATTTTTCAACATATTTTCCACCATTGTTAAGGCACTTGTCGTAGCGGCTCACCAGCTTATTTATACCTGCCTCAAAGAAACTTGCCGCCAATGAAGAGAGCCATAAATTTACAGCGTTTTTTTAATCGTCATCACAAGCAAAGCGCCTACCTCCAAGTTCTCGCTTCATGTGCGAATCAGACGCACAAGTGGAAATCAGACGGTGCCAAGTCTGGGCTGTACGGCGGGCGATTAAACTGCTCCCAACCGAACTAACTGTTCAATTAGTCTTTGAGTGTCACGAGCAGTATGGGGCCGAGCATTGTCATGCAGCAACACAATTCCTTCACTGAGCATTCCTCTACGTTTGCATTCAAAAACCGCATCACAGAATGAATTTCACAGTCGGCGGGATCATCGATTTTTTTTAAACATTATATACGGCCACAGTAAACGCAAAACGCAAGACAAATCAACCGTAATGGCGCGAGTTTGTAGCCGATGAACAGGAAACAAATACGCATGCACTGAGCGCCGACAGCAGCGCTGCAGCGGCATTAGAACGAAACGGTACTTACTTTCCGGATACGCCTCGTATTAAGGCAAGTATATAAGTGAAAAATCGACTGAACGAGCTATGTATTCAGCTGCAATACTTAAAATAATCAAGGATTATTTCAACAAATTAGAAACTGAAACAAAGATTTTAAAAAAGCGGATTTTCTTATAAACTAAACAAGTTATATAGCTTAGGATGCCCGCTTTGTTGAAGGCCTCCAAAAAATTTCATGATTTGTTCCTTATCAAAAAAAAAAAAAAAAGGGAAGGACTTGAAAAAATAAATTTTATTTTAAAGTGCTTGACAACCTTGAAAATTTTGGAAAAGTACGGATACAAACCATAAATTTAAAAATTTATAACAAATGGGAGGGGATAGACGGTAGAGGAATAAATGCCGAAATATGTTTAATTCAGTTCCTTGCCTCATCCTGCATCAAAAATGTAAAAATCATGGTTCTCACGTTTTTGTAACATAGTACTTGAGATAAATTTTTGTGACTCACATGTTTCACATCTTGCTGTTTATTTAATCCCAAATGCAGTGCAGTATTTTGGAAATTCTTTCGTATTGCTTGCTTCTATCTTACTTCTACTGCATATTGTTAATCTGTTCATTACGGGGGAAAAAACACCACCTCTATTCCTTTTCGTTTTCTGCACTGCTTGTAATTAAATAATTTTAATTGTTCTCAAGTCCTTGAAACGGATTAGATGAGTCTTTGAAATCCCTAAGCAAATGGTGCTTCAATTAAATTTCTTATCAAATGTATGAATTACGAATTGTCCAAATGGGCAGCATGGTACTCTCCTGTTATATATTTTCTAAATCTATACACCATTTTTAAATTTAAAAACATTTTTTACTATTGATCATTTTGTATTTAATTCATTGTTGTATTTGTGGGTGGGTTAAAGGCTTGACCAAAAACTAATTGAATTTAAACAGCCCGATGTAAGCAAATAATAAAACATAACCTTATTTTCTCCCTCGCTTTTTCTCTCTGAGAACTGCTGCCACTGATTTGTATTGTGTATTATCGGAATTGGCAAAAGATTATTTTGCTTTTTTTTTTTAAAGATATTTGTGGTTCGAAATGCAGAAGGCTTCAAAATGCAGAAATTTATATCTATTTTACAAAAATTCCTACGGGGGAGAAGCCCTCGGACACCCTAAAATTGGGTATATTCTACTTGGTATATCTAATTGGGTATATTCCCTACTTAAAAGGGACACCATTTCCCATCATGAACCATATGTATAAAACATAGTGGGGGAGGGGAGCACTTTGACATTTTTTGCCACCGACAGAAAAGTTGTCTAGGTCTACAAAACATACCGAAAAGCTAAAACAGCTTAGGGCCATATTAAGTCTATATTATAAATCCAGTCGTGATTACAACTAATATTGCTGAAAAAAAAAAACCTGCCCCCCCAAGGAACTCAGTCCTAAATCCGCCTATGGTTTGAAGCACGTCTGACTTTCAGTACACTGCCAAGTTGAGTACTCACCTAAAGCGCTATTTGGTACGGCACTTGTGAAATCAATTAGGAACATCAATTACGCAAAACGTGAATTTTGAAAACTTGAAAACACCACTGTTATTAAAATTCATATTCTAACTTTATAAAATTTACAGCATTCAGATGTTTTCAAACATCTCTAATTTCAATACAATAGCATCCTGAAAACCTGGCACCAGCCATAGAAACAAGAGTTTAAATCTAGGTATTATAATGGTGCCTAGTATATGTTTCTAGTCATTAAAACAAACAACCTCAGCCATTTTTAATGAATCAACTATATGTCCCAAATAAAAAGCTCACTGTCAATAACCTCTCCTGTATACTACACACTACCAATAGTAGTGATGGGCATAATCAAGACCTTTTGATAATCGAGATCTAGGTAATCGAGTACTTCTGATAATCGAGATCTCGGTAATCGAGTACTTCTGATAATCAATGTCATTGATAATTGAGACCTTTCCAAATCGAGAACTCGAGCAATTGATAAGAAACCTTTTAAAATCGATAACTCGAGTGATTGATAGGAGAGCTTTTGGAATCGAGAAGTCAAGATGTGTCAATCGAGAACTCGAGCTGTGATAATTGAGTTCTCAAGGGATCTTGAATAATCGAGTGATTTGATTATGAGAACTATATTATGCCCATCACTAACCAATAGCATATTTCTAACATGCACAAATAAAAATGGTTTTTTAAAAACAAAATTCGTAGCATTTGAAAGTTACTTCTACAAATTTACTCCTTCAATCACTGGTCCTAATCAGAGTCAGGAAAGAAAAACTTTATTGAAATCCAAAATGGAGTTAAATTCGTCACCTAAGAGTTTGAAAACTAGGCATTGAATCAAAAATTTTCAGCCGCAAAATGTGACTGATAACTGCTTATTTTTAACACTGTGGTTCTTGGTAACCCAACAAAAAAAAAAGAAAACTGGACCACATTCCAGCAAGATGAAAAAACTTGCACGCCCCGTTAAACTTTTGGATAGGTGAAATTCTTAATTTGCCAAAAAGGAATTTCAAATTTTGCTGAATTATAACATACGGTTATACACACATGCATACATTAATAATGAAAATCTTTATTCAGATTCAGGCAATCAATAATGGAAATAATGTCGTTATATTTGCCAAATAACCAAACATATGCTGAAAAAAAGCATAACTTCCCATCAGGGCTCCCCTACTTGCATGAAAAACTTTTAATGCCTACCCAATAACCCAGCATTTTAGAGCTACACCACTTCTTGGTCCCGCAGAGTTTTCTGGATTCGACTGTAATATCATTAAAGTGCAACAATCAGAAAATCAAACAAAATCCTGATTAATACGGAGAGGTTTAATTAGAAGTATGAAATAAATACATTAGTTATTATAGGTAAAGTATATAAAACAAAAAATTCTAACATATTTGATAACATAACTACTGGAAGAAACCAATAAAAGTACACATCGGACTAGTGTAAATGATGATACATAGGATATCAGACAGAATATGAATGGCAAGACGAAGGGTTTTTCGGTTTTTATCACAACACAACGACAAAATTTTCAATTTTTACAAATCAAAAGAATTGATACAATTTAAAGAAAAGATTCAGACTCTTTGATATTTGAATACACATTGAGAGAAAACTCGAATTTGTGGAAATTGAGTTTGCTTTATCTTTTTAATACAAACCTAATTTTGATCAATGTATGCATTTGAACAATTTAATTAAAAGGATGTACTTTCTTTTTTTTTTGAGAAATTTGAGCATAATACAAATCATTAAATTGGACATTCGGATACGTTGACACTTATAAAATTAAACTCAATTTTAAGTTTTAGCATCCCATTTTTCATCACAGTTATAAGAGTTTAAATATAATTTACCAGCAAAGTAACACAACAAAGCAACACAAGCATAGAAAACAAAGTACCTAGCCTAGTTGTACATAGATTTTTAACATTTAACAAATAGCAACGAATGAAAGATTGAAGAAATGCAGACCAACCGTACACGCACAGAATCAGAGTTTGTTAGGGTTAAACTTGTAGTTTTGACTCCTCATAAATCGGAAAACAATCATTGAGTTACAAATTATGTTTAGAAAAATTAAGGAAACGCACAAACTAAATAATAATGACTTGAAAACAAACCTTTTATAACTTAACACAAAGAAGCAATGCTGAAGTGATGAACCCCTATTCTAATCAAACAACTGATCAGTAACACTAACCTTTCATTACAAACTTCCGTTGAAAAACAAATTAACACCTGTGGAAATCAAGAAATGAATATCACCTTCACTATCAATTTAATCTTGGGGAAAGAAAAAAAAGTCAGCAGACTTGAATCTCCGCATCGTCACAAGCGATCTTGAAAAAAATCAACAAAGTTTAGAAGTAGAAGAAGTTAGAGTTTTCTCAGTTCACACAACTCGATTTTTTTAAAGAGTACGAATTGGGGAAAAAAAAGAAATCACTTTTCTTCTATAAAATTTCGAAATAAAATAATTTCGCCGCAGAATTCAGAATACAAACAAATCCGGTCAGATCTAAAAGTCAAATATCTTGAAGTCATCCTGGAAGTAGACATTCGTGGATATTTATAATGCAACGTACGGGATATTGAGCAGTTATCTATAAGATATCCTAATATCTATATCTAAAACATGTTACTACCTAGATCTCTGGAATACATGCACAAATCCATATCCATGATTTGGAGATACCTGGCTATCCTTAGGATGTCCAAATATCTATGTCCATGATTTGGAGATACCATGATATCCTTAGGATGTCCACATATCTATATCAATGATTTAGACATTTTTGGACATTGTTCAGATGTCTAAGAAATCTAAAAGACGTCTGAACATGTTATAGACCTGTTTAGATGTCTCTGAGATATTTGTGGTTGTCTGGGCTACAGATGAATCTATGATCACCCAAGCAAACTGACTAAATTTTTGTCCCGTTCACATGCTCCATTCCATTTTTCTGCAAGCAGAGTGTGAAGAATGGTGAAAAGATCCCTTCCTTGTTTAAAGTACAGGCAGTTTTGTACAGTGAAACCTCTCTGTGCGGCCACCCCTCCGTTTCGTAAAATTTCGACCATTCAGAAGGGCTGGTCCCTTTAAAGGGTTTTCGTTGCAGTTGTAATATAGTTTCTTACTGCATATTTATGCAATATAGAAATTATATTTCGTCTATAATGTAAACAAGTCTAATGCATAAAATGAAGTTTGAGACCTTTCTGATTGAAAAGTAGTAAGTACATTATTTAATTATTGAACTATTTTTGAAGAAAGGCTACAATTAGGGACCTAAGTTTTTACTCTTCTCCAACGATTGTTTGCAATTTAAAATGTATATCTGAAACTTTTTTGTATATGTTTATTCAAGTTAAAAATGATAGAAAAAGAAGCAAAAAAAAAACATTTTTTTTTAAAGAACTAATTTTTTTGAGGGATTTTGTAATTTAGTCACACAAGTCACAATTTGTGTGATCGTGTGTGACAGAAGCTTTTTTTTCTTTTAAATCTAATGCAACTTATAAAAAAAAAGAAATGTTACATGTCATAAGAAACTTCAAAATAATTTTTGCAAAAAAGATGCTCATTGCCCATTATTATGATAGATATCATTTGGAGTGATGGTCCGTCTTCCCAATTTAAATTTAAGTAAGGGTGAAATTACATTAAATACACCGCCAGCTCAGTCATTTCTCGGCTGGAAATGACTGAGCTGGCGGTGTATTTTATGTATTTTTGCTTTAGCCCTGGCTAATGGGCGGTAATTTACTGAACATAAGGGTGAAATTGTTGCAACTCATTTCAAATAAATTCAATAGAGATCTTTTCAGTGGCAGTACTTTGCAACATCAAACGGGACGATGGTGTTAGAGGAAATGCTAAATCTCTTGTTTGTGCAGAAGTCCTGAGCAAGAAAACTAGATAAAGTTGTTTTTCGTCACTAGAATTTGTAAATGTGGTCAGTACCTTAATGCCAAAGAATCGTGTAATTCATCTGTCTGAAATTGTGCATGCAAACAAGTCGGAGGAATACTGCATTCCAAAGCAAAGCAGCTTTATTCTTGTTGACTACAGTGCCAAGAAAACTAAAAAGGTTTCCTTTGGACAGTTCATTCAGTCTGATCTACATAGAGCATGAAGTTTCAGTTTTACAAGCAGTGGATGCTAAAAAAAAAAAAAGAACAGCATTTTGATTTCCCAACAATGAAGATGTTATTTGGGTTTCAGATAAACAGATAGTAAGAATTAATTGTCCAAAACTAATTCACCTTGCAAGAGGTCTATGTACTTTTTGAAAGTGAAGTGAATGTAAAGTAAGAAATAACAACATCAAAAAGCACAAATTGCAGATATGTGTTTCGGCGTTACAAGGAACGCCGTTTTCAATGCAAAAGCTATGAGCTTATGGATGAAAAGACATCCGGCGTAAGGCTTTTGTCGGATGTTTTTTCATCCATCCGCTCTGTTCTTTTGCATTGAAAAAGGCATTCCTTGTAACACCAAAACACGTTTCTGCTGTAATCTGCAATTTGTGCTTTTTGACGTTGTTATTTCTTAATTTACTTTTTAGCGCTAAGATATTTATCTGATGTGAATTGTTTTTTAAATAATTCAGTAATTGTAAAACATGGAAGGTTTTAAGTTTTGCAAAAATTAAGGATGATTACAAACTCTATGGTCAAATTTGCTTTTATGTTTTTAATATGTTAATCTTCATGAAAAAAATAAAATAAATCAATTCTGTTAGTAAATGTTATCTATTTAATGTACTATTTATTCAGAACTGTTATTTTTAAGTGTTTCGTTTTAAAATTTGTATGCAGTCACACTAAATGTCACACGCGTCACGGCATTAATTGCTGAATTTTAACCGAAGTACTGCTAGTTCATATTTGTGAAGCCCCTTATTTTAATTCATATATATATGGCTTAATGTTAATAATTTTTGTTTCCACAAATCTTACAAGAAATCACAGAAAAATTGAAAATAACTTGAGAAGACAGAAAAACATATGCAAAATGGTCACACACGTCACGCAAAATTAAAGCTACCTAACTCTACCTAAGCACAGACTAACAACTTCCTAAACTGTAAGCGAAGTGCCTAAATTTTTAGAAATAATGTTTCTGTTTCAAGGAGAAAGATATTGTCCCCAATTGACACCTAAACTTCTTTAAAATTAAAACACATGTGTTAAAATATTGCAATTTTTGATAGTGTATTTCAGTTTTTTTCTTAAAAAGATCTTAACTCATAGGGTTTTGAGAGGCCGTCCCCCCTCCTCCCCCCCAAATGCCCTACATTGGACATCAAGCATCTAGCAATTCTCTCTCTGCAGCTCTTACCTTTTCTGAGCCAGTGTACCATTTAATATAATATATTTCCTAGATAATACTGTAATAAAAATTTAGAAAATTTGGCAATAGTAGATTGCAACAAATTTACTATAAAGAACAAAGGTTTGAGTTATATTTTTATTGTTATAATGTTGCAAAAATAAATGAAAAAAGAACAGTTGCTAAGTGGCTGAAATATTTGAAAACATTATAAAATAGAATCCAGATCAGTTTCTATGTGTTGGGGAATTTGGCATATTGGGGCATTAAAACTAAACTAAACATTTTGCATTCTGTAATTATTAAATTAATATGATCTGTCAGTCAAATTCTAACTTATGGTTCTTTCATTTCTAGATACTCATTCATTTGCTTCACGATGCCAGCAGTTTTCTTGGACAGACTTCCTTTACCTAGTTTGCAAGCCTACACTACTATAAGTGTGCTCCTTTTATCTTGTTCAATATACTATGCACTGCAAGCTACATCAGATTCAGAGTGGAATGCAGATGTGAATCAAAGTTTATATGATGCTAAAAATGAAAATGATACAGATTCCATGGAGGGGATAAGAACTTTTTTACATAAAATGCTTCTGAAAAATTTCATTACGAAAAGGTTGTATGAAGTAATGTTTTTCATCGTTGAAGAACCTTTGTGTGTTTGGGTGAGTAACATAGTTGCCAACTCTGTCTTTAATGGGAGACTCCCATTTTTTAAGTCCATCTCCTGATTTCCCGTTTTTTTATAATTCTCTCCCGTTCATTTTCTTCGCAATAGATGGCGCCCGTTTCTAGTCACGCACCAATGCCAGGGGAGCTAAGAATTCCATACAGTGTGTAAAAATATGGACCGAAACCATTTTTTTTTACCCAAGCATGGGAATGCTATGACAATGCCACTAGAGAGTGCCAAAATAGGGTTTTTTGTACCAACTTGCAACAAAACTGCATTTATGGGTGTTCTGCGCCATGTTTTCCTAAGCATAATTTGTAGGTACGCAAGAAAGGGGTTACCGTAGTTTGCTAAGTACTCAATTTTCTTTGTTATTACTTGTGTGCTGTAAAAAATTAGATTTTTTTTTTTAAATCCAGCTGTATACTTCCAGGGGAAAAAAAACTTTTTTTAAGATTGACACTAAATTTAGTGTGTTGGAGGAGATGGGGTACATTGGACTGGTCTGAATTATTTTAAATAATTATTAATAATAATTAAAGATTTCAAATAATTTTGGAGTAAAAATGTTACGCATGTTTATTCTATTAGTTGTTCAGTGTGTATGTGTAATCTGGGTTGCAAACAATACTGTCAGAGATCATTTTATGAATGTCGAACAATGTATTGAAATTCTGAGCAATATGAAAACGGAAAATTGACGTGAAAATTAATGGAGTATGATTTTAAATTCTTTCCAGCACGAAAGAGCAATGGAGAGCTTTGATAATTACACTGCCAACTAAAACATTTTCTGGTTAACGAGTCAGCGAAAACAAGCATTTTCCAACCGTATCTATAAGTTTTGGATTGATTGAAATTAACTAATCAGTTTGTTGTGTATTATTAATGTCTTTCGAGCAAGTACATTTTTATGCCTTTCAGGCTCTAATTTGGCCTCTGACAATCAATTTACTAATACGTTCCACACTGCATGTTCAACAAATCGGAAAATTGCAGCAGATTTCAATCTTTTTGCATCTTGAAAATATTTCAATTATTTTGAAAGTTTGAAGTTATTTTAACATGTGCTACCCTATACCTACTTATTTTGTATTTTATTTCCACTATATATTGCTTTTTTTTATATTTTAGTAATTAAATTTTTGTAGCTACATTTTTGATAGACTAGGGAATGTAAGAAACTTTAAGCAAATTCACTCATTATTTGGTTTTCCTTTGCAGTTTTTATTTTTCTTGCTGCTACCAATTAGCTTACATCTGCTAAGAATCCCCATTTCACGTCAAATTTAGTATTCACGTTATTTAAAAACAAAATTTAATAATTTTGTTGTGAAGTAAGATGTCGCTGTTGAATCACCTATATACCTCTAGTCGAATCTCCTGTTTTTTTTCTTCGAAGGTTGGCAAGTATGCAGCATCTATACATTAGGACAGTACTATGTAATGATTTCAATTTAATGAAATCTATATTTCATAATTGCAATATTAAAGAATTGATGAAGAAGTAAGTAAAATTGCAGCGCTTTTTTTTGCAATCAAGTGGCGCACTTGAATAGAAGACAATTGGCAAAGCTGTTCAAGAAGTGAATGAAAAAATAATCCTGCTAAGTACCTGAGATTATGCCCAAAAATATCATGAAATTTGAGGACTTCCTAACTTATGATCAACTTCATTAACTGAAAAATAAATTTACCTAATAAGGGAAGCTAGGGATGTTTTTGCTATGCCTCTTCAAGTGAGTTTTTTTTTGTCAGAAGCTTGATTTAAAGTTGAATTAAAAAAAAAAAATTGAAACTGATGATCTTTAGAACATAAATAAGGCTCACCTTTATAAAAATTTCTTTTATTTCTTTAAATTTCAAATTTATAAAATAAATTGTTGAGTAAATGTTAGAATATAAGGACTACTTTGTTGTGGAAGTTTAGAAATGTTTTTATATTTAAACCACATATGTATTTTGGCTTTCCTTAGTCATGTGAAAATATCAATAAATACTAATAAAGTTGTAAAATACTTTTGCAGACGTTGATCAATATGGCTTACTGTGTTTTGATATTGGTTGGAAAATGTATTCAGAAATTTGTGTTTGGTGATCTCAGGACAATTGAGCAGCAGGTATGTTTAGAATTTTTTGCTAAATATTCCAAACATGCATTGCTTAGATGTGCATCTATTTGTTGTCATTTTTAATGTTTAATTTGTTCTAAGTTGTAAATTTTCAGTGGTGAGAGTTTTCCAAAGGCTCAGATTTCAATTTTTCTTTCAAAATTGAAAAAGGGGGAAAAACATTTCAAACCAAAAGTTTAGAAGATATTGTTTCTTACCAAAAACGAAGTTTCATGTTTCATGCAATAAATGTCCATGCTTTAAATAAACTGATTTAAGGCAGTGTTTTTTTTTTTTTTTTTTTAATAATTTAAACTGATTAAAAAAATTCTTTGATTTAAATCAATATTTAACTTTAACCCCAGAAATCCTCTTGAAAGATCTAAATCTCACTAATTCTGCCCTTTACTTAGTACAATCCTCCTTTATTTTGTCCCTAGGTTTTATCCCCATTTCTGCAAGGGTTGAAAGAATGTGTTCAACCCTTTGTTTTGTATGCATCAAATTGGAAATAGAGAAAGGCTGCCAAACTTGTGCACTTATCTATATTTTCAAATCTTTGAATGAGAAGTGTAATACTATTCATACAGCGAGCAATTAGAATTTCTGCAGTTTTATTTCTGAAATCTTTGATTTAAAATTTGTGAAGTGGTCATTATGTGTTCTATCAGTTCTGCTATGCATTAAGTATTTAAATTTAAGATTTATGGGAGAAAAATCATATTTAGTGTAGCATCTAATATTTATTGTTTGAAGTTTTCTGGAGAAAAAAAGGCTAACCCCTCTCCTTGAAGTCTAATTCATTAATGAGATTATACTGCCAAAACATAACCAAATAAAAAACCGTTAAGTATTGTTTCCCACCCCCTAGAGCTAGAAGTTCCGTTGGCATTTTTTCTCAAACCTAACTTGTGGTGCTCACTCGTATCTAGCAGGTATGACTTCAAAAAAAAAAAAAAAAAAAAAAAAAAAAAAAAAAAAAAAAAAAACTTACTTACTTAAAGGGATCCCTAAAGTAACCAGAATTTACCCCTTATAGAATTCTTTCAGGCTGTTCAAAAACCCAGTGGCAGAAACACCGCGACACACACGGCGACGATGTCGTGGACAATGGAACCCTATTTCGGACAGTTCTGACCGCACTAAAAATATAAAAATTGTCCGCAAAAAAAAAAAAAAAAAAAAACTGTCAGCAGTGAAGAAAAAAAAAATAAATAAAGCTGTCCGCAACTGACATAATGAACTGCTGACACAGGGAGAGAATGATCACACACGTGATTATTCTTGATCTTGATCCTGATTATTCTTGATGGCCTGCCTGTCATACTTATAAACCAAAACAAAACGATCTTTTTCAAATTGTTTACTGAAAAAGCAAATCTGAAATCAAAATAACTCATATTTCTGTGTAAAAAAAAAAAAAAAAAAAAAAAAAAAAAAGTTGGCATATTTCTGTGAGGCAAGCGATACATAACTAACATATAGTGAATAATTTTGCTTGTTTGTTTTTATCATATCGTTAGCAGTGTTGTTATAAAGTTCTCTAAAAATGCAGTGTAATAACTTTTTCTTCCCGCTAATGACTTAAAAAAAAAGAAAATTATCATCGCATGGGTCGCTTAAATGGGTCGCTTCAAATACGGTTACCAGCTTTAAAATTATTGCCATTTAGTGTCTGGTGTTAAACCTTTACGCATCCTTTTTTTTTTCAACACTCCGAATTTTCGGTGAATATGTCAGTGATATTAATGAAATTCAATATGCACCCCTGTTAAATGGTAATTCTAAAATTACTTTATTTTAATAAACTTTTTTATTTACCTTTTTTATACCTTTATTGCTTCCATTTTGAAAAATGCAATCTGATTGCATCCGATATGAGAATTGAAAATTTACTCTTTTTTTTCAACCTAACTTTGCTTCATATGGAGGCAAATAAATGAAAAGTCCATTAAAACCATCATTTCAAGATTTTAAAACGAAATTCTGTTTTTGTTTGAGTTAAAAACTTAAATGCTGAATAGATGGTTTAATTTTAATTTTTCTGCAACTGCGTCTATAGATATTAATGAACTGTTTATCATAGGCTTCTAAAATGCAATTCTAAAACAATTTTTAAAAAATTAATTCTTTTATGAGCCATTTTTTTACTTTCAAAAAATGAATTGATTTTTCACAAATAAAATGGATGTGAAAAATCCTGGACAGAGCCTTGTTCAATAGCCAACGCATGTTTGCAAATGTCAGGTGCCCACCAAGGACAGAGGGGTGAGGGGTCATCAGATTGCACCATTGAAACTTTTAGGAGGTAATTTGAAAAAGATTTTGGCTTCAGTTTTCTTTTTTTTTTTTGGGGGGGGGGGGAGGTCTCTTTCTTGAGAGGGGAGTGCTTCAAAGAATTTAGGGAAGTGAACCATCGTCTTTGGGGGGGGGGGGGGGTCCTGCCTTATTTCAAAAATAATTATTTAAAAAGAGACTCAGTTATTATTTTTTTTATTGAAACCACGCCCGAAATGTTGCGGACAGATTATGAAGTTCTAAAAGCTTGTCGCAGACAGCTACAAAACTTTTTGCCACTGGGTTCAAAAATATTGTTCATTAGAGTTGACGCATTTGCCCAGCCTCCTTTCCCACTATTTAAAGCTATCTGGAACTCTTCAACTTTGATATAGTCCACTGCCTGCTGCAAAGCTGTTTGAAATTTTGTCGGGAAGCACAATGCTCGTTCTTTTTTATATAGATTTTCTCCCAGTTTTGGTCATAGAGCTCTTAGGGGTAAACTATCGTTTCCCACATTTCATAATTGCCAAACTTAGCTCCTGAGTGACTTTTTCTGTTCCCGAAAATGAAAATGAAATCTGAAAAGGAAGCGTTTTGATGATGCAGAGGCTTTAAAAACAGCTTTGCTACGGACACAGGATAATATCAAAATTAAAGAGTTCCAGAGAATATTCTAATAGTGAGAAAAAAGGCTGGATGAGTGCATCCACTCTAATGGACAATATTTTAAAGACATTGAAAGAGTTTCATAGAAATGTTGACAAATTAAGGTTCCAGAGCGAAATTCCCGACATTTTGCGGTCTTGTTTATTTTTCTTTATTATCTGGCTTTAAAGTACTCAGTCCCAGAGCTTGACTAACTGAAAGTGAGTCCAAGGCCCACAATAATTTGAAGGCCCCCTCTCTATTTTATTATTTTAAGTCAGTGCAAAATAATGTTAAACTTTTACTCAGTGTCGGTACTAGCTCTTGCAGGGCCTTTGTATATACACAGCAGGGCCCTGTGCAGTTGCACTATTTACCTGAGCCTAGAACTGCCACTACTTGCTTATATTAATTTTATAACTTGTTACTTTTTATAGCTCAATTAAATAGTGAGTATTGCCGCCCCCTCCCGCCCTCCCACAAATATTCTAAAGAAAAAATTGGTAGTTTACCAAACAATTCTTTTTCCAGAGTTTTCATAGCTTCATTAGGTTAGTTAGTTTACTTATGAAAAAAAAAAAAACCATTGTAACTATGCTTAACTTAGCACAAATTTCAAGAAATGAAGCTTTCTTATTTGTATAGAACCATCTAAATAAGATAAATACTAATAAAGTATCCAAAAATTTATTTTCAATTAATAAATCATTGATCTTTTTAATTATTATTTTTGAATGCTTGATTCTTTAATGCTATGCATAAGTTTTTCAAAATTTAGGCCCCCTTAGGAAGATGGGGCCTTAGGCCCAGGCCTACTTGGCCTGCGTGGCAATCAGGCCCTGCTCAGTCCACACCCATAGTAGAAACAAAACAGATCAAGACCAATTTATAACTGAAGATCTTGGTGCAATAATTTGACAACTCCATTTTAAAGCTTTCAGAAAAAGGAGAAGCGATTTAATGGAATTCAATTTAGAGTGTAATAAAACTTCAATTGCATTATTATTATTTTTTCGGTTTTTGTATTGTAGCTTTTGTTTCTTTTTCAGCATATCAAAGACAAGTTTTGGAATTTTGTGTTTTACAAATTCATATTTATATTTGGTGTTGTGAATGTTCAATACATGGATGAAATAGTTGTATGGTGTGGCTGGTTCTCATTAATTGGAGCTTTCCATTTGCTTTCACAACTGTGTAAAGACAGATTTGAATATGTAAGTTTTTCATCTCTTTATTTTTCTTTAACAGTAAAATTTATTTTTCGTGTAAAAGACTTAGTATTATAGGTAGTAAAAATTATGGACTAAAACTTTTTAAAACTTATTTAAAATGGATTGCCTTTAAAATTTTTGAATTAATTTATCTAAATATCTTGTTATTTTGAACGCTAATACTTAAAGCTAATTTCACATTCTCCAAAAATGTGATTGGTCCTATTTTTAGTAAAGTTGTAATGAGTGATCTAAGCATGTAATACTAATTAAGATTGTAAATGCACTTTGGCAAGTAATGTAAACAAAAACTTAGCTTCCCACTTTCTTATTGTATGTTCTAGTGTGTACTTGTTACAGGTTTGGGGTTTCAGGGGCTAATTCAGGATTTTTATCTCTCTACCTATTTTTTAAGAACATATTTTATTAACAGTCTATTTTTGTGAGAGAAAAAAACAAACATTTTATTTTTGTAGAAGTTTTATTTTTTTTTTAAACAAAATATAATTTTTGAAGAGCAAAATCAGAGCAAACTAAGTTTAAGTTTGAAAAGTGCAATGTCATCCTATTTCGAACATGATTCTATTTTTCAAGAGGGGGGAGGGGGGAATACAATTCGAACGAAAAAATACCTTTGTAATTTCGTTCAAGCAGCTTTGAACTGTGTATTTAAGCAATGACAACCCAAAAGCAGATGCTAAAAGATTGCAGTAATATTTTGCAAGATCATTTTGGCGAAAAACAGTTAAAAATGGCTTAAAATACAATGATATAGTTGTTACTCAAAAGATATTCTTTCATTTTAATATTCTACTTTATAACAACATAAATTTTCAATTCTAAAATGCGGACTTTTGTGAAAGTGCTGATTTTTTAAAATTGTTTTTGTGATTAACATGATTTTCAAAACAGAACAAGTGGTTTTTACTGTCCAAAAGTGCTATGTGGAAAATTTTTCCCGAGTTCTTAAAAATCCATTTTTGTGCTAAAGAAATATTTTGAACTCTGTAAGCAGCACAGGGTGCAGTCATCAAAATTCGTTTAGTCATAAAGCTAATCTTCTGAACACTAATGAAAAATTTGTCTTGAATTAAACTATTTAACAAATCAAATGAATGAATACACGTTTGTTTGTTTTATGATATGCTTTAAAACTAAAATAAATGAAGAGGCAAACAATGTGAACAAGCTGGCTCTACTACACCCTCTGCATTTCTTTTTATTGTGACACAATTGCCAACCCCTAAAGCAGATTATTTTGTAATGTTCTACAATGTAAATCATATGCCCAAAATTGTTGTGCAAGTACTTCTAGCATTGTACAGTGCTGGCCAAATTATTAGACTAAAAGAGGTTTTTTTTTTTGTTTTTTTGTACACTATTTGTACTAAAATACTATTTATTTTACTGTTAAAGTACAGTACATACTGTACACTGATTATTATGTTATTTTAGCATAATTTAATGTTTGCAGGTGGCAGCACTATCTGCTTTGTTTATGTTTGTTTATCTACCTACCAGGAACATAACCTCAATCAGCTTAAACAGTTCACTAGTTCTTTTTATTAGTGTGTTCTGTTATATTTAAAGTTAGTTTTAGGTTATTAGTGAGTGTGTATGTGAGTATATGTAATAGTGAGTATAAACGGTTTTTTACCTCCTTTTTTAAAAAGTTAAGAAATGATGTAAACCTTGTGAAAAGTATGCCAAAAAGACTTAAAATGCTCATCAAGAACAAGGGAATGCATACTAAATATTAGATAATTATTTCACTGTTGGTTAATTTGTCTATAGTTATGTAATCAATAAAGAATTTGCTTTTAAAACAGTCTTAGTCTAATAATTTGGTCAGCACTGTACATGTAGAAACGTTATAAAATGTAGTTGTTCGTGAAAACTATAAAATTCCCAAAATTTGAACAGGCTGTAAAACCTAAACTGTGCAAGATTCTCCAAATGCATAGAAAAAGCAATCATGTAAAGTTTTATTAAAATTCTAGTATGGATCGTGTCAAACTACGTTTTTTTTGGTTAATTTTGCATAGTATGAATGAGCAATTAAAATAATGTTAATAAATAAATGAATTTCTAAAATAATATATCAAACAAATCACGTTACGGCAGTATATAATAAAATACCTCGAAACTACAAAAATAATTGAAACATATTCAGGATGCAAAGGGGTTGAAATCTCAATATAGACACGCAATTTTCGGCAAGACATGTGTTTCAATGTTTGCATGTTTCCAAAACATACGTTTATGGCAGAAATTGTGGTGGATGAAGATTGACTGGGGAAAAATAGGGAAAAAATAACCAAAAATGCAAGGAAAATCGGAATCTTTTCAGATTTATAAGAAATATAGGATTGCTCTGAGGTCTGAAAAAGTGAAACAAGGAGTAAGACTTTACAAAACAAACATAAAAAGCTAAAATTCTGGTAAAATCCCACAAAAATCTAATCCTGTATGACAATTAAGGGCATAAAGCAGGTGCAAGCAGTCAAAAATGATTTTCTGCAAAAATCTGTAGAATTTCTGCAAATTTTCTGTCTTAATATTGCACAAATTTTGCAGAATTCATTAAGTTCAAAGAAAATCTAAAGTTTCTACAAATGACGCATTAAATTGCGATATTTTGAGCAAGCTTTCCGCCGAATAAGTGTAACTTGCGAGAATTTAAGATTTTCTTCTAATTTAAAGAAATCTGCAGAATTATATCTTTAGTTGGAAGATGTTTGTAGAAAATCTGAAGTTATGTAGAAATTCTACAGAAATCTACAGTTTATGCAGAAACTGTACAGGTTTTTCTAGAATTTCTGCAGAAAATGTCTGAGTTTTCCTTTCTCTTGAACAAAATTGTTCTGCAGCTCAGGCATCTGTTCCGTGATGTACATCGCAAATTTAGTAGTATTCTGCTTTGGGGCTGCCGACTCTTCAGATTGTTTGGAAGACTTCCGAATGTCTGTATCTTCTCCCGAACTCCCTAATGAAATGAACATCTCCAGAATTTTTATCAAGACAACACATTCCCCCCCCCCCCAATTTTTTTCTTTTTTTTTTCAGTAATTAGAATTTCAAAAGAAATCTCTGTGGTAAAATGATCCTGAACGAAACCTTTTCCTGCACTAGTGTGAAATTCATGTGTCTGATCATTTTTGAAATGCGTTTATTAACATTGTTTCATTTCTCTTCTTTTTAAAGCTTTTATTTCTAAAAGAATGTTGTGAAATGTCACCAATTTTTCTTTGAACTTAACTTTTTACCCGCTGCAAGGATAGCGTATTATCACTGAGAAGAAAAAATCAATTTGTGCCTGTTTATTTTTTTTTCCGAAATAAAAGTTGTAGATTATTTTTTAACTTTAAAAAGTGAAACTATAGTTAGATCAAACATAACCTGGCTACATCGTAATGTTGTGATCAGGATCTGCATGGACATGACAATGCTGCCAGGTTAGGTTTGCCTTAACTATAGTAATCTCAATTTTCGAATTTCGTGTCCTATTCTGACTCAATTTAAGAAATCCCTACTTATATTTAAAAACCCCTTATACACTCAAACTTTTGGTGCTAAATTAGTGCATATAAAGTCTTCCAAATTTTCTTTTTTTAATGTTGGCAGCTATGGTGATTGGCTGTACTGCTAGCTTGAAAAAAATCACTTGTTCCAGCTTGTACACTTGTGCCAGTGTAATAATAATAATAATAAATGCTTTTTTTTTTTGGAATGTTTAGAATTCCTTTAAGTGAGTATGAAATTAATTTTGCAAGTAATTGACATTCAGTTATATCAATATGTTTTTCATTGAAATAATAATATAAAAAGTAAATGAAAGATAAATTTTTAAATATATTTTTTTACTTCCAGCTCTCCTTTTCACCTACTACACCAAAGTGGACTCACTTAAGGTTATTTGCTTTGATATTTTTCATTCTCTCCATGTCTGTTAGCATGTGTATCATAGTTGGAATCTATACAAACTTGAATACTTTCTTCTTTATGTCTGCTGAGGTAAGTCTCATTTTTTTAAATTTTATGCAAAATTAGAAAACACTATGCTTTTCTCAATTTTTTTTTTTTTCAAGAATTGTTTCTGCTATGCTGTAGTACCAAATCGTTGTATTTTTATTATTTTAGTGTTGATAATTTTAATAATTTCACTATTCTCTGTATTTTTGAATTTGTTATTTTGTTTCTTTTATTCAGTGTTTTAGCTTCAATCTCGTTTATCTGCAATACATGAAAGCCTATGATGCAGAAGCAAGTGCTTTTGCAAAAAAGAAAAACTGCTTTGTGAGTGGGGGTGGGGGACTGAAACTTACCTTGGTGTTTGTCGAGACTCACTAAGAGAACTGGTGGTTTGAAACCCATTAGCATTTCATTGGCATTATTTTTTACAGTAAAAAAAAAAACAAAACTAACATTTCAGGGGAAAGTGTCTCCCCCCCCCCCCAACTACAACACTGCCAACAGACAATCTAATCATTATGTTTGTATATTTATACTATTTTGTAGGAAAAATTCCCAATCATTTCGTTACAAATGTCCCACTTATTAGTTTATTGTTACAATATTACTTTTTTTGAGCTTCTTAATACAGAGAAACGGATTCTGTTTTTCTTATTTTTTTTATTGAAGTAGAAAATGTGAAACCAGTGAGATTTTGACGAATAACTATGTCACTTTTTTGTTTTATTAACAACAAAGATTTGATACTGTGTTTATTTCATGGCACCCCTTGACCTTTGTCTGCACCACCCATTTTTGGAACCCCTGGTGGAGGATCCTTTTCTAAAGAACCCCCTCCCCCCCTATTACCAATAGATGAAAAAAATGCAACGCAGCAGTAGGCAATTTAATTACTTTTTTCCCTCTATTCTTATACACTGGTAAAAAAATAACACTATAGTAATCGTAAGAACCGTTTAGCCCCCCCCCCCCCCAACAAAGTAAAAGGTAAATTGTAGCTGCTCTATTGCTACATTGTATTGTATTGGCTTACTGCCACAGAAGCTATATTAGGTACAATCAGACCACGATTTAGCAAATTCATCGGGACCAAAATTTTTATTCGTTAAATCGGAGTTATTTGTAATATCGGGGTGTGAAAAAAAAATTGCACTTTATTCTAAAAGCCCTAATAAGCAACTGCGATAAATATCCAAAAGAAAAAAGTTTACGCTTTTTGTTCAGCATTTCACGCATTATTACCGTATATACTTGCGTATAGGTGGATCTCGCGTATAAGTCGACTCTCACTTTTTCAGAGAAAAAATCCAGAAAAAATCTAAAACCCGCGTATAAGTTGACCCCCATACTTTCCAAAAACATCGCGAATTATTGTCAAAGAAATTTCAAAATAATGAACACATTTATTTACAAATAAAATAGGAATTAAATAGGAAAACATTTCTAAAAGCCTTCAAACTCGGATTCCGAGTCGGACGCAAAAAAAAGTTCATTAAAGTCCGCTTCCGTCATTGTATACATCGGCGGCTGCGGAATCGTCAATGATATGAGTTTGAATCGCTGTCGGCACTAAGTAAACAGGAGGCAGAAGTACGCACGTGTCGTGGGCCAACGCACGTGCTTTGAAAAGATATGATTAAGCAAGTATGTTGCCACTCTTAAAACAAAAAGTATAGCAGTTAATTATTTGAATGGTGTGACAGTTGACAATAAATATTTTCATACGTTTCACGATATTTGTTAATTGCTGATTTGATCCTTAATAAAGAGGCATAAAATTATCTTTATTTATGTGTATTATTTAGGTTTTTTTAGTTATTATTTTTGAATAAGTTTACTTTTTCACACGATCAACTTATCAGCAACTACCTGTAACCGTACATCGGCATTTCTCGTAGCTTCCCAGCTCTCGTTGATCGGAATTTTTTTTTCGGAAAATTTGACCCGTGTATAAGTCGACCCCCCTTCCTTTGATCTCATTTTTTGGACAAAATTTCTCGACTTATACGTGAGTATATACGGTACACACTATTTAATTTGAAATTTTAAAATACTGAGTAATAGATGTTTGACAATTTCCGTGATGCTTGACTTGAAATAGTTATCTTTCGACTTTATGGAGAGAAGAAAATACTGTGTCATTTACAGCCTGCTGCATGAAACATGAGATACATTTTTAGTTTCCAGGCCATGTAAGGCATTTGAAAGAGTAACAGTTTTAATGGGAGTTTCATTATCGCTTTCTGCATCAGAATCACTATTCATCGGTTGTCCCTCGCTCTTCAAAAATTGCAGATTCCAATAAAGTTATTTTTCTGCTTCAGACAATATGGATATGTCATTTGGAAAACAATCCAGTATTTTCAAACTCAAATTAAGGAAAGAAAAAATTTCTTTTGGATTTTCAAATAATTCGTTAGATTGTTGTTTATTATTCATTAAATAGGGGTTTTTGCCTTCATTTAAGTTGGGGGAAAATAAAAATTCGTTAAATTGCAAAATTCGTTAAATAGAGGTTCGTTAAATCGGAGTCCGATTGTATAAAGAAAATTCTTATTAACTGCAGTTATATTACAGTTCAGCTGCAAAACATGTCTCTCAATGCATACATTGCAAGGGGACTATTGTATAATGTTTTACTGTGTAAATGTTAAAAAAAAAACTTTTTTTTTTCAGTGGACTTTAGTAGTTTTGAGAACTCTTTATGTTCTGATGAGGTAAGTGTTAATTATAAATTTATATTGAATATTAAAATAACATCTATAATTTTCTAAAGCATTTATGTTAATTTTTCTTCAAAACTTTAGGTATATTATTCATTTATATGACATAAGTCATGAAGGAATCTGGGAGAGAAGAGGAAAATATGTTTATTATTCTGAGCTTGTGTTTGAACTGTCAAGTCATGTTGTGGATTTTCTTCATCACTTGCATATGCTTGTAAGTTTCTAGAAAATATCCTTTTTTAGAAGAAAAAAAAAAGAAACGTTAGTTGAAATCACATAACTAGGTATGCATTTAATTTCGCTTAAAAAGAGTAGTTTTTTTCCCGGAAGTGTTTCTACCTGAGTGTAGCTGTAGTTAATTTATGTATATTTTGCATTAGTGTCACAGCTATTGGGCTTGATTTCTTCAAGCTTCAAATGGAAGTTACTGTTTTGTTACAATTCTCTTTAACATTTTTTAAAAATTTATGTAAAGCATGTTATTGTGTGGCTACCTAATAATATGCTTGGTTTTTAAGGAATAGATTAAATTAAAAAAAAAAAAAAACAAGCTATGTAATACCTAGTTATTTTATTAAAAATGCACTGAAATATTTTTAGCCGTTAATTGACTACTTAGTAATTTCTTAATTTATAAGCTCCTTGCATTTTTTTTTTTTTACAATTTATTTTTTGAAGCGCAAATCCTTTTTGCCTATAATCCTATAACCTAATCTGACAGCATTGTGAAGGCTATGCAGATCTGAATTAAGGACGTGTACAAGGGGGTGAATAGAAAACCAACTGGGAGTAAACCAACCCCCTCCCCCCCTCAAAAAAAAAAGAAAAAACCAATGGTGCAAAGGTTTACAATTTTAAAGAAAAGGACAAAATTAACGAAGTGAAATCGCAGATTTGTAAGCGCAAAAAAAAAAAAAAAAAAAGTGACCCATTTCCCCCAATTAACTCTAATTTGAATTCCGAAACTTTGAATTCAAATTATGTTTTTCGCAATCAAGAGTTGCGACAAGACCCTACTGATTAGAGTTATTGTTTCTAGAAACAGCTCCCCCCCAAGCATGTCCCTCCTCCTGTGTGGTTACGTGTGTATAGTTGTGTGTGTAGGCTTACTTGTGGTGCACGTAGGCGTGTGTATGTGTGTAAAGGTGTGCACGCGTAGGGGAGTGTGTATGAGCATGCGTGTGTAGGACATGGACGCCACCGCCCAGCAAAAGTGGATTCCGGTGGACAGTGATCAGGACCAGCCGCGCCGCTGCCGGTGGACGGTGGTGCTGCAGCCCTGGTCCAAGCTGAAAAAGGAACCGTAACGTCAAGGACTGTCAAATGAGAACAATAAGCAATCGTGATTGCTCAAAAAGGAACCGAAAAAATAATAAATGTCTTCAGACTTGAGGATGCATTGGTCCGCGCTCCGGCGGGCCAGTCCGCCCTTGAACGTAGGGGTAAACAATATGGAGGGGTACCCATAAAAGTCATTTGTCACAGGCCTAAAAATTTTTGTGCACATCCCTGACACTAATCACAATATTATGATGCTGTCAGGTTAGGTGTACTCAACCTATAGTTTTATTCTTTCAGTTTAGAAAATTTATCCAGTATTTTGTGTTTAATTTTGTAATTTTTATTATGATTTTTTCTTAATATACAGTTTTAGTATTTTAAAATTTTAAATCTAAAAGTTTGTTACATTTAGAGAGCACACTTTCACAAATACTTACAAAAGAAATTATCACTTAAATGTTAGTTCTTTTCTTCCCTTTTTTGTTTAAATAAATGATTTTTTAAACTTAAAACAAAAAATTTATGTAACACAACTTATGCTTTAAAATCTTTTAATTTTAACCAAGTCTAATGTTTTGCTTAATTATTTTTACTAGGAGAGAAAATAAAGTTCTTTTTTTAATAAAAAAATTATGCTTCTTAATATGATAATAAATGCAAAACATCATCTACTTGACAATTTAATTTGTTTGTTAAATTGGGTCACAGTATTTTCAACTTTTGATTGAAATCAAGTGATGAAATTCTGAATGTCAGCTTCAAAATAAAAATATAATGAGTAATGTACATATTTCTGCATGCTTGCATGAGGCTATTGGGTCGGTGAATGGTAAAAAGTAAATTTAGTTGAGAAAAGTTGGGAAATCGATTACAGTCTTTTTACAGATTGGCACCCGTTGGAATCTGCTTTCCACGAAGTCGTATGTTGTAAGTAGCATAGTTTTTGAATTTATAAAATCATTATATTTTTAATTGAGAAGGTCATCATCAACTTCTTTAAATCGTAGAGTAGTAAACGAAAAGTTATTAAGCAGTTTTGGGAGAATAATGCTTAAAATGGATAAAAGTGATGCATAAAAAGATTTCTTTAAATAAAAATTTCAAGTGGGGACTTTCTATTTTAAGTGTTGTAAAACTTGCTGATCCATTTAACATTGCCATTTAGTTTATTTGTATAGGCACAGAGTTTTTTTCTTTTGTGAAAGTTAATGTGTTTATACTAAAAATTATTTGGTGAATACCTTTAATTATATTTTGAACGCTTTTATCTTTTTATGTTAGAATTTTCAAAAACTGAATATAAGAAAAATGCAAGATTCTTTCTGCACTTAATTAAATTGAAATTTCATTCTGTTGTATCAATATTGTATACATTGAACTAAATAATAACCATATATACTTGCCTGTCAATCAATCTAATGCGTAAACCTCAAATGAAAATACCAATTTTCAGTAAAGAGAAAACATGAAAAACTCACGTATTGTCTTCTTTCAGAGAAAAATCAAGCATTTTTTAAAATGAATTATTTTAAAGGAAAATAAAATGATTGGATGTATTGAAATTGTGCAACTTTTATTCTTGCTTATGAAGTTTTCCTTTTTTAATTGTGATATTTGCAAAAGGTTTTTGTGATTTCGATATTTGTTAGTCGTTGCTGTTCTGAATTTATATCTGATTTGCTTTTTAATTTTTATACTCGAAATACTTTCTTTTGCATTTTCTGTAGCTTATTTCAAGGATTATAATAAACCTTACGTAGGTTTCGCACTAAATTTTTGACCAATGGCCAAAATGATAGGAAATGTTTTTATTTGAGGAATCAGTAATCAAGTTTTCACTTGATTGGCTAATTGTACTTTTCTCAAGTCTTTCAAAAACTTCAAAATAATTTTTCGAATAAATTTCAAGAATTAAACTTGTCCTAGAGCTAATGTTTTCAATTTTCAGTTTAAAAAGTTCATTTTTGTGTGAAAAATATAGAAGGGATGAAGTTTTTTGAACTAAACTAATATTTTAAACAAACATTGCTTATATATGTTTACATTTAACATTTGACTGAATTATAAAGTATGACAATAAAGCACTACTAAGTAACTGAAATGACTAATTTAAAATACGTATTGGCTCATTCAACTTATTTGCCATTTCTGGAGAGCCAAGTATTCAGTAAAAAAACATTCACTTCACAAATTTCTTAATCTTAGTGATAAGTCTTCATGCATGATTTAATGCCATTAAAATGAAACTTTAATTATGAAAATTATTTGTTTCTAATTCTTTCAAATTTCATAACTTTTTAAACATAGTCTTAGTCAAACATATATCTTTTTAACAAGAATTATCTCAATTGGTTTTATTATATTTTTTAATTTTTTTTAAAGTAATGAAATTGTTTTTGTTATAACATCAATTATTTTAAGTCAGGAAGCAATTTTGTGTTTTTTTTTATTAATTTTATGTTAAATGTTTGTTTTGTGATAATTCATAAACAATGTTTAAAAGATAATTATTTTGTGCATTTTTGTTTATTAATTTAACCATTTTTTATTTCCAGCTTTGGGGTAACATTTTCCTTTCTATGGCAAGTCTCGTTATTTGTATGCAGTTGAGATGTCTATTCAATGAAATTCAGCGTAAAATTATCCGTCACAAAAACTACTTAAATGTATCAAAACACATGGAAAACAAGTATGTTTAAAGAATTATTTTCTTTTTTCATTCTTTGTATTTTATGTTTTTAATATTGTCCCCTCAGAGCAACAGTACGATATCTTAGTGTTATTCCTGGGATTAGATGTCTTAGTGTTGTTCTGAGGGGATGATACGGCTGTATCTTATATAATTTCTAAACAATGGTATTTTAGTATGAAAACTTTACCTCAAAATTAGTTTAGTAAGCTTTCTATTTACATTAAAGGTAAAAAAACGTGTCACTGATGGCCTTTATTTAAAAAAAATTTAGGAGTATCTTCTACCAGAAAAGTTCCAACATACATTATTATCAGCTTTTTTCTCTTATGTTCTATGCATGGTTAAAACATTAGAAAAGATTATTTAAAACACCTTAAGTATGACATTTTGTGAAGAGAATAAGGTTTTTGATGTTCATTTGCTGTTTCCCCCTCAAATCAGTTTGATTCTCCTGGCATAGTTGCCAGAAATAAGCTTAGTGCATTTAAATTTTGTTTAATTCCTTTCTGTGAACTATGATTATCAAATATCAAATCAATTATTGAAAAAAAAAATAACTTGAAGCTTGATTGCAATCATATGTTTTCTAACTATACTTTTTGTCTACTTTAAGTTATATGTTTGATAAATAAAGTAGATTTTCATCAAAAAATCAATAATCCCAAAAATATCAAAATGTATTCTTTAACTGTATATTCTTTTGCTTGCTATTTTCAGTTATCCTATTGCTACAAAAGAAGAAATTGATTCAAATTCAGATGATTGTGCTATTTGTTGGGACAAAATGGACTCGGCTAGGAAATTGCCCTGTGGTCACATGTTTCATACGTATGTTTTCTTTTTTTTAGAATAATAATAATAATAAAAACCCTCTGCATTTAAAGTCCCCTTTTTCTTTATATTGAGTTAAAAATATTTTTTTTTATTTGCAGTTTTTTTTTTTTAAATTTTAATGTGGATGTGCAATTTTAGAAATAATCTATGAGGTTCTTGTCAATTTTATAACTGTAGAACTGCTTTTAAATTCAAACTATGTAATTTTTAATTTGTGGAAATAAGAATTGTTCTCATTATAATGCTAATAATTTAATGGTTTGAGATCATCATGTGGTAGTGACATTTTATTGACTTAGTTGAAGAGTACTGAAATTTTATTTCAGTACTTTTACTTTTTTGCCTAAAACGTTAAAAAGTTATTTCTTTGATTCTATTTTGAAGTGCTATTTATTGTTTGATTCCTGTAACATATCAAATTGTTTAAATGTATATTTATTATTTTAATGTGTGTGTATACCACTAGTGCAGCCAGAATTATCTTTTTTTTTTGATCAAAACAGTCTTTACACGTGTATAAATTACAGTATTAGGATGGGCAATAATGCTAAAACCTCTGGGGAGGGGTGTTTCCCCTCCCCCTTTTCTCTGCTCCACTGATGTATACAATATATTATATAATATATTTAGTATATCTATTAAAAAGATGTGAATTAAATACAAATAGACTTTTAAGACTCTGCTCTTGCAGCTTTTTGTGAAACTGTCAAGTTTAATATAGTTCTCAGTGCAAGAAACCCCCACCCCTGATCTATATCTCAACAACTAGTATGTACCATGTGTAACCTGTATTTTGGTCCTAGAAAAATAAGGCACCAATATGGGGAAAAGAAAAATCAATTTTTTAAAAACCTTTAGATATATTATTAATCATAGAAATTATTCTTTTATGTTTGTTTCATTTTTTTTTTCAGGTCTTGTTTACATTCTTGGTTAGAACAAGTGACTAATTGCCCAACCTGTCGTACACCTCTTGTGCAAAAAAATACTAGAAATTCTCCTGCTACAACTATAAATCGCAATAACATTTTAGTTCAAGATGGTCAACCTCGCCCTGCTAATCAAACAACAAACCACTTCTTTCATTTTGATGGTAAGTAAGATTTTTTAACAAGCATTGTTATCTTATATAAATGAAAATGTCCATGTACATACAGTAAACTTCTGATTATCCGCAGCCTTTCCCAATCAAAAAAAAAAAAAAAAAAAAAAAAAAAAAAACGACAATGATTAACTAAAAGTAGATAACTATTTTAACTTAATATGTGCAAAATCTATTTTTAGACATTTTCTATTTCTTTCTTCCTCCTTTCTTCCAATGACATCAAACCTTTAAAAGTCAGAGAAATCTTATGTACGGAAACCTGATTTCTAGATCAACCATACTTACTGAAATCTACACTTACACCCGTAAACAAGTGACCCTTCTAGTCTTGAAGAAACTCTCCTCCTCTCCCTGTCTCTTTGGTCTAACATAGTTTTATCTGTTACAGTTAATCTGCTTGCATGCTTTTCTCGCATATGTGTATAATCCGTTTGTAATAATGAGTGTTCCTTTTTTAGTTTTTACTTACACTTATTGTTTAAACTATAGTTTAAATGTATGCAAGTGTTGTTGATCTTTTAAAGCCATTGCATACACTAGCAATAATTTTTAATACTGCAATTATTTTTGCTGTATCATGTTTTATGTACAATACAATCATTTTTAAGCAAAAGACAATTTTTATCTTTTTTACCCCTCATTTTAAATCTTTTTTCGGGTTATCTGCAATTTTGGTTATCTGCGGTGCTTGTGCCACCCAATTTCGAGGATAATCAGGAGTGTACTGTATGAAATTTCTCTTGATGCTTCGCTAGTTACATTTTTTAACTATTTGTTCTCTTCTGAAGTTGACATGCAATGAATGCAGAGTTCCCAACTAATCTCTTTTCCCCCAAAAATTTCTTTTTAAATTTTAAGATTCTTAAAGTCCATTTTTTTCTTTTGAAATCTGGTCTCCGCTTCACTTTTTCCTTCAAAGTTTCAGTTTCATTTTGCATTTTTTTCTATAACCTCTTATATCTATTTGCCTCTTTTTTCATCGCTTAAATTTTGAATCAAATGGCTGTGGAGGAATTCAAAACTGTTAGTAGAGGTATAAGAATTTCATTCAGCATAATTTCTTGTATTAGACAAAATAAATTTTAATTAAAAAACTATTTTTCAACTAATTGATCTGTAATTATTGGCCGAGCTTTAAGTATTCGACAAAATGGCTGACCGCCGGTTATTGCTGATTAATCTGCAACCTTTAAAAGTCAAAATTAATGTCCCCTTTCTGTCCCCCTTTTTTTACAATTTAGACTCCTCCTCCCTAGGGACAAACTTAAAATCTGTTGAGAGACCTGCGGTTAGAGCTCAAAACAATTGGTAGGCATGATAAACTCTTTCAGCATAATTTCTTGTTGTAAGCAAATGAAAAAAAAAAGCCTGATTAAAAGTAATCAACAAAATGGCAGATTACTGATTATTGCTGATTAAACAGTGCATCCCTAATTTTAACCTTTAAAAATTAAGACAAAAATCTCTTTTCAGGTCCTTTTTTAAAAATTTTATTCACTTATCTTTCTATTAACAAGCTTAAAATCTGGGAGCCCTGTAAATGTTTTGTTAAAAGTTTAAAAACTTTAAATCTGTTGAGAGCCCTGCAGCTAGAGTTCAAAATTATTGGTAGACATGATAAATTCATTCAGCATCATTTCTTGTTGTAAGCGTAAGGGAAAAAAATTACCAATTAAAAATATCCACAAAATGGCAGATTACCGATAATTGCCAATGAACTAGTACGTCCCTGATTTAACTGTTAAAAGTTGAGATAAAATCCATTTTCAGGTCCTTTTTTAAAAAAATTTAGCTCACTTTTCTTCCTAGAAACAAATTAAAAATCTGGGAGCCCTGTAAATATTACTTTAAAATGAAGTATAAAATAATAACATCAAAAAGCAAATTGCAGATTACTGCAGATACGTGCTTCGGCGTTACAAGGAACACCTTTTTCAATGCAAAGAGTAATAAGCGAATGGATGAAAAGACATCCGGATTATAGGTGGGCAATGTCGTTCGTTTTAATAATCCGTTCATAAGAGGATCGTTCATTATTTTGATCCATTCATTCAACTCGTTCATTGGAACGACTTTGTTCATTAAAAAAGTTGCAGGAGAATTCTCTACAGTCTACACAACAAACTCACGAACGTTCAAAATGTTTCATTAGATAAGTAATATTCTTTGAAGGAAAAATAACTAAAATAGTCTAGAAGTAAGAATGCCTATGAAAAATGAATCCAAAAACTTTTGTCAGGTTTAGATGCATAAAGCAGCTTCAGTTCTTTTTGTAAGATATTTCTCAGTTGTGAAATGGTAAGATAAGTTTTCCATTCCAAAAATCGCAAGTTCCATTTCAGCATGTCAAAAAATTAAATTATTAATTTTTTCCAGCTACTGCACTGTATTTATAATAATACTACAGTAGACCCTCGTTTTTCGCGGGTTTATTTTACGCTGTTTCGATTATACGCGGTTTAAGATTTGATACCTTTATTTTATTTTACGCGGTTGAGTTTCGGTTTTTACTCGGATGCGGCAATGCAAACAGATAACACATTTTCCTCTCTTTCAAAATCCAAACTCTTAAAGATTGCAGATTACTCGTAGTAAACTGCATTTTGGTGTGCTAATAACCGAACTTGGGCCCCTGGAAACATTTTATATGTTTGGTTCCAGAGCTCTTTCCAGAAGTAAAGTTATTAAACTCACACAGTTCAAAACTCACTGGAAGAAGAGCTTTTAGGAGTGACAAAGGAGGCCAAAACCAATGAGGATACTGACTTCAGTGGCACACAACCAAAAACGTTCACATGGAAAATTTTGAGCCATTCCTAGACAATAGAAATGATCTTTCTGATTTGTTACTGAAGGAAGATTTTATCATGGAAGTGACGCAAGTGATCTTTAATGCGTTAATGCTTTGCAAAGAATTACAGAGAAAAATTCTTACTGACTGCCAAAAGACAATCATAGCCAGCTCCTCTTTATAAACAGAGCACGATATTAATTTATGTTTTCTTTATGCATGTTGTGCATAAAAGTCAATATAAGTACACATTAAACTTATTATACAATTAGTCAACACTAGAGTAAAGTATTTTGTTATCTACGGAACCAAACCCCTATTTTAACACTAGTATTAAGTCTCAATTTATGCGACATTTCCATGAAACGTTACCCCCGCGTAAAACAGGGTCTACTGTATTGCCAATAAACCAAGTATAGTGAAACCTGTGTAAGTTGACCACTTGCGGTGCAGTATTTTGCTGGTCAACTTAGACAGGTGGTCAACTTATAGAGGGTAGTAATGAAAACTTTTATTATTATTATTATTTTTTTTTTGCCATTTCTTGTCTCATGCATTTATTTTTTAACTAATTGGAATACTTTAAACTCATTTTCATTGTTTGACATTACTTTAAAACAATAAGAAAAAATGTTATATTCAGTAAATTACCGCCCATTAGCCAGGGCTAAAGCAGAAATACATGAGATACACCAATTTCATGTATTTCTGCTTTAGCCCTGGCTGAAGGGCGGTAATTTACTGAATATACCATGCCTTGCCATCAATTTTCGAGTTGAACCGAACCATTGCTTCGGTCACTCGGCTGGTCTGTGCTAATTCTACATTAACTACCAGTTTGTTTCGCCCTCTTGGCTTCCATAAGAGGTTTTCCATCTCCAGCTCAGTCACTTTCCTAAGCCGGGCTGATGAGTGCTAATAAGCACGAAACTGCAGTCCTCGGCTGGAAATGACTGAGCTGTCGGTGTATTTCATGTAAGAAAAAATGTTGATTAAATATTTTTAGAGATTATTTACCAGAACGACGCATAAAGTATTATACAAATTTAAAATTTCTGCGAATTGATCAAAAAAAAAAAAAAAAAAGCCTTATTGCTTATGAAAAACTACTTACTTGATATTAACAATTCCTAAAAATTCATAACAAGTCATAAGGGACTCAAATTCTTTATTTGATTTTTTTCTTGTACATTTGTAACCATGGTAATCTATTTTTCAACAAAGTAACTCCTTATTGAAGTTTGGCTCATTTTCTGTGACTTAACATTAGCCGAATGTTTTTCGATAGAAACATAAATATTCATAGGTTTTTCTAAAATGTCTGGTTACTTATTTGAGGCATAACTGATGAAACTTTGATGTACAATCTAATGCTTTTGCCTAGTGGTCAACTTACAAAGGGTTTTTTACAATACTCCAAACCAAAGCTGGTGTATATTAGTGATCAAGATAGACAGGTGGTCAAGATAGAGAGGTGGTCAAGTTACAGAGGTTTTCCTTCATTACATAAGATAGGACTAATTCCGTTCCTGACAAAAGCGGTCAACTTAGGCAGGTGGTCAACTTTACAGGTTTTACTGTATATGTATATGTTAGTTGATAGGGATGTTATAAAAGACAAAAGGTTTGCCAGAAAAGTGATACAACGTATTTTTAGATATAATTTTGGCAATAGAAAGAATGAGGAGGATTTTAGCAGGTGTGTGGGACAGGAAGTGAAATGTCCAAACATTTTGTTGGTAGTCGAAACAAGTTACAGAAAACATTATTAATTGAGACATTGGAAAATTGCAAATTAACTGCAGCGATTCAAGAAAAACGATGAATAAAGCAGAAAGTAAAAAAGCTCAAATGAATATATTGTACTGCACTGAGGAAAAGGAAATTTGAGATTGATTGGGAGTTAAAATTTTGAAGATGAATGTAATTTGAAAAAGAAAATGATATTTTATCACAAGTGCATCAGTGCAATGCTCCAAACTGCTCACCGTTCAAAGGAACAGTCGTTCATTTTTTAAGTGAACGAATGGATCCATTCATTTTAAGGATTCGCTCTTTTTGACCCGTTCGTTCATGAACGACACATCCCTAATCCGGATGTCTTTTCACCCATAAGCTCATTACTTTTTGCATTAAAAAAGGAGTTCCTTGTAACGTCCAAGCACATACATGCAGTAATCAGCAATTTGTGCTTTTTGACATTGTTATTTCATACATTACTTTTAAGTACAAAGGTATTTATTTATCTTATTACTTTAAAAACTTGCTACTGCATAGCCGCCAAATCTGCCATTTCATTCGAAATTATTCCAAATTTTGATGCTTTCTCCCATACTCCCTTATGCAGTAAATGTCTCACAATTTTTATCGATACAATAAAATTCTTTAAAAGTGGGTTTATTTTGTGAATCGCAATCATGGAAACAAAGCAGACCCATAGCAAAATTTTATGCACAAGTGTGAAAATTGTGTGTTTGATCATGTATGAAACATATTTATTTCTTGCTTCCTCTTTTTAAAGCTTTTACTTCCAAATATAAAATGCAGTGAAGCAGTCCTGATTTTTCTCTGAACTTCCTCAATTTTTACCTGCCACAAGGAATGTTTATTATCACATACAAGAGAAAACAAACTTGTGCCTCTTGTAAAACACTTTTTAAAAGTAAGGTTTTTTTAACTTCAAGAAAAAAAATAAAATATATAAAATCTAAATTTCTAAATTATTGTGTCCAATTTCAGGCCGCCAACAAGTTTTGTTTAAGAAGTTGCCACTTATTTATCTTTTAAAAGTCCCTTTTTTGCTAAAACTTTGAATTTTAAATTTATTTATGCAAAAGTCTCTCTAATTTAACACATAAGTTACCCTACTTTTCATCTTTCAATGTTGGCAGCTGTTAATGACTAATAAAATGATGTTTTTGCTAGTATTGTATCTGTTTAATGTACAAGTGAAAAGCCATAAACAAAATGCATAAGTTAAACTCCAAACAACCGTCAAGTGCATTACTGAAAACTACAATGCATTAAATTTCTTTCAGTCAGCAAATATTAATTTTATTCATGTTTTTCAAAGCAAAGGAAATAAATTTCTTAGTGTCAGATTTCGATACATTTTAACTTTTTCTGTGTTGTTCTTTTAAAGTTTATGTAAGCAAGCAAAAGACTGCTTCACTTTCTCAAATAAATTGCAAATAATTTTGAGCTGTTTTTAGTACTTTTGTTGTTAATTTTACTGTAAATTTTATTATTTTTAACTAAGACGAAATTTTGAACTAACTGTTCAGCCTTATTAACTATTTAAAATAAGTGTTTGTTCTTTAAATCTTTTTATATTTGTGTTTTGCAAGAAATCCTGTCAAAAAATGTTTACTTTTTCTTTTAAGTAATACTGATAACATTTTATAGGATCAAGATACGTTAGTTGGTTTCCTAGTTTCTCTGTTGAATTCAGTCACACCAGTTTGATCAGAGAAAGACAAGCAGTGGCTTTTCAAACTTCTCAGATGGATGCCATGGTAGGAACATTCAGAAATTACAGTTAATCATGTTTATTCTTCTATTATCTCACTTGAAAAAGATGTTTTGTTATTATTCTCTGTTTTGAGGTCTTTCTCTTGATAGATGCGACACTGAATATTCAAAATATGTTTTGAGAATTGTGCTCCTAATCAGGGGTGAATGTGTTCTATGGATTATCTGAATTTCTAGATTTTTTGTGAGTTGCCGTGCAGAAATTTCAGTCCCATTTTCTTACTGCTGTTTGACCTCCTCATTCATATTTGAAATTTAACTTTTTTCTTAAAATTCTTTTTAAGCACTTTTATCATACTTGGCCTGATTGTCACGGAGTAATCTGAGGCCTGCTTTTGCTTATATCTCAGCAACAGACCACTTAGGACTTCGGGATTTCACTAAATGATTTGCTTAATCTTAATCAAAATAACTGAAATGCTGAAAAATCAAAATTCTAAAATAAAGTTATTATTCCAGTTAGGATGAAAAACAGCAAATTTCATGTAATTTCCTTATTAAATATTTAAATATAAAACCCATTGTTACAAATTTTGTTGCCTTGCAACAGTAATGTTAAAAGCAATCATAATGAAAATTTTGAATCCAGGCTTCTCTGAAGCAAGCATGAAATTAGCAAGCATAAATCCTAAAGAGGAAAAAGGATTAATTTTTAGTGCCAACTGCTTAAAGTTTTAGACACTATATAGGTTTTTTCCCTTTTGAGTACCGAGCATTAACATGAAAAAATAAGGTGAAGTTTCGTGCTGGTAAAATTCTTCTATTTCTGAAATACATTTACACTAAAAAGAATAAAATAATAGAATTTCTTAAAAAATACTAAGCACTTTTTATAATGCACTCAAAAAAACAAAACTTTTGTGGGTCAGAAAGGACAGTTTAAGAATTCCTGTAGTTTTCGAAAATTCCGAGAAAATGGCACCACAAACGAAGAACTGGGGGTTCTCCTTTAGGCTACTGGAACATCTGCCTTGCACCCCAGAACCCCTGGTCAGGAAAACTGAGTTGGGCACAGTAGGCCTTGGCCCTCACAGGCTATCGGGCCGCAAGGTTTGGTTTTATAGTTGAAAAATATTGAGTTTTGAATTTTTTTAGCGGTACAATGGACTCCCGGTTAACTGGTTTAATTGTGACTAGGGGTAATCTTATTAAGTAAAAATTTGGTTAAAGCGGAGAATGAAAAATAAAACTATGTAATTGAAGAAAATGCACTATTTAAAACAATATTAAACTATTAAACAACATTAAATTGCATTAAGCAATTAAAGAATAATTTTAAAAAGCATTTGTAAAGTAACTAAATTTAATTTAAAATTTTTGTATACCATTAAGAAAAATCATTAAAAAACTCTGTCATTTTTTTTTCTGCTGAAGGTTGGAACTTGTACGACTTCTAGTGCCCCCCAGATTGATGTAACGTTAATAATATTACATCAATGGAGGAAGCCGATGATTGATGTGCACGTCACATAATGTCATTTCCAATGCATTTGCTCTTTCTAAATGTGATATGACGGGGTGTCACATTGCAAACCCCACCCTCTTGTCTCCATAGTTATCTCTATAGTTGAACTGAATTATATTCGGTCCGTTCCTCACTCATATAGAAAGACCCTTTTCATTATTATTTTTTAATCGCAAAGAGATTATAATACCACTATACTTGCTTGCAACTTAAGTTGACAATGACATCACAACGCACGGAAGAAAAACCGAGTTAACAGACAAAACGTCACACTTACCAGCTACACCTACCCTACCTACTTCGCAAATAAGAGGAGATCGCCACCTGTCTATGAGTTGCTATTAACTGGCCCATTTGATTCAAATAGAAGAAATGCTCCACAGATGAATATGCCGCTTCGTTTGTAAAATTGAAAGTATTTAATGATTGACAAAAATTACGACAAAAAAGGTTACACATGCGTGGGTTTAACTAAGTAATCCGATTTCTAAAGTGAAGAGCTTAATTTCAGCAGAATATCGGACAAGGCACTAGGAACTATTTCCATCGCTTGGTTTCAGTGTATTTTTCCATTGTCAAGTAAGCTTGCAGTTGAGTATAGTAAAGTCTTTTTGTTTGTTTTTTTAACCATAAAAAAAGCATTTTGTGATTTTTTTTAAAAACTTGTTTTTTGGTTTTTGAAATATGGCCAGTTAAACCGAAGATCCCGTTTAGCGGATCTCTACTGTATTTCAAAGAAGGTGATGCATGTAATTTTTTAATTTCTTGATAGAAGTAAAATTTTCTGTGCTATTTCAGGTTCATCAAGTATTGCAAGTATTTCCTCACATGCCATATAACATAATAATGGATGATCTTATTGCAACTCGCTCTGTTGAGCAAACTATTGAGAACATTTTGGAAGAAAGAGTTACTGCTCCATCAGTGAGTTAAATTAGTTTTCATCTCATCATATAAATCAATGCTGAATAATGGTAAATTATGTTTGATTGTTCATTTGTAGAGCAAAAATAAGTATACAGTTTCAATAACTATTTCTTTTTCTATTATTTAGTGTTTATCTTATTGTATTGGGGTTTAATTCCAACTAGCCATAATCGACCTTTACTACTATTGAGTAATTTGTTGTTATCAAACGATATCAGAAAAATCACGATTATCAAGATTAAATGACTAATAATAAAGAATTTAATCCCTATTGTTGTTATATGGTAATTCTTACACCATCCTGTATTATATAATACAATAAGCAGTTAAATACAAAAGAGACCCGTTGCTGCTATGTGAAGATAGTTTATATGTAATTTAGATGTCAATTTCTTTTTTGTACGTAGTGCATGTTTCAATATAATCTAAAATTTTTGTGGTCTTAAATATATGATAGTTGTATACTTGTCAATATAGTTATTGAAAGTGTTTTGTTGGGATCAAGTTCTTAGGATAGTGCTGTAAGTACTATATGTAAAAGTTACAGCACCTATATATAACTTTTATAGTCATTATTTAAGATGACTTTTGTTTAATTGAAATAAAAGTTTTTCTGCATACATTTTCAAATTGTATCATTTCGTAAATGACTTGAGTTTAATACATTTAGATGTTTATAATCTTTGTATGGCTTGTTTACTTACTTACACCCAGCCATGTTATCCTCCTAATAGGGTGTTGGTGTTTCCAAAATATGTAGTTCAAGGTTTAAATCATCTATAAAATTTAGTCATTTTGAATTACATATGTTAGGCAGTTATGTTCAACTATATACTGTGTCTGTGTCGACTGCTGTCGACTCAACCTATGCTTAGGTCTTGGAGTATGTAAATGTTGATTTGACGTAGCATGAAAAATAAATGATGAATGATATATATAGCTGTTTGTTTTGTTGAATTTTTTATAGGCTGTCCATTTTCCAGCTTCATCTGCTACTCATTCTTTGACTAGCTTGCCATCATCATCATCTTCATCTTCAATGTCTTCATCTTCTTTAATTGTTCCCTTGGTAAGTAGTTATCCTAAATCTCTTTTGAAATTTTGAGGTGATTGTTTAACACAAATATAAAGCAAATTTGTGTGTTTTTACATAGTCATTCTATAGGTTGCTGTTAGTGAAAAAATTTAGTAAAGTATCATTTCTTGCACTGTAATTTTTAGGGCTCGACCTATTGTTCAAACACGGCCGATTATTTTTCGTTTTGAATAGCCGATGGCAAAATCTAACTAAAGGCCAGTGAAATGCAAGTTTTAAACATTTTTTAAGGGACAAAACAGTTTTCAGTACATAGTAGAATGGAAACCTCTGGTAAACCTTAGTTTTAAAAATGATTGGATGAATTAATATGATAGCTAAAAAAGACCGTGGACATGTTTAAATTTCTGTTTTTTAAATGAAAATGTGTCAGAAATCACAGCAGGTAGAAAACACATGGGCAGCTGAAATATGTTTCATAAAATGGGGGGGGGGGGGGGTAAGGGATTTTAAGAATTGTAATGAAAAATAATATCAGTATTTAGATGCTCAAAGGTGAAAAGCAAAACTTAATCAAGAGATTTGTATTTCAACAAATAGATATATAAGGTTTGAAATTGGGAACATTACAATCGTAAAATAAAACTGTTTATTATGTTTGGTGGAAAAAAAAGATTTTTTTACAGCATTTTTACTTTAAAGCATCAAATGTGATCTAAAATTGTCTTTTTAAAACTTAAATTAAAAAATGTTGTAGTGGTCAAGCCCCTAAACTCCAACTGTTTCTCTATAGTTACTAACAATGACTTGCAATTGTATTCCCAAGACCTCAATTTTGAAAACAATTTGGGGCAACATCACAAAGCCCCATGCAACATCACAAAGATTGCCTGAAATTCTGTTTTTGGAACTCCAACTTTAAAAAACTGTCATGGGATAGTTCCTTAATCCCATCCTTTCCTCTAATCCTACCAAATGATTGCCTCTACCTTTTACGCTGTGTAATGATTGTGTGCGTGAACCTTCTATTTTTACAAAAAATCCAGGGGAGTGCCCCCAAACTCCCCTCCCCTTCCATTAAAGTGTGTTTGATTTAAAAAAATTAACGATGGAGAGCCTGTTGTGTAAATTCTTTGTTGATATTAGATTTATTCAAATGTATTTTCAGCACAAAGAAATTGATCATTTTTAAGAGCTATAATAATACTCAAATTTTCAAAGTTATGGTTTATAATTCTCTTTATAAATACTTAAGATAATATGTTTTTAACTCATCAAAGCATGTTTAAGTGCTGTTTCTCTTGCTAGTAATTCAAAATGTGTTTCTGAATGTTTCTTTAAACAGGTTTAATAATTCGTTTGGTTACATACAACTGATACTCTTCTTGAAAATTAGTAAAATTTGATGTACATCTTAATGTTTTTTCCTTGCTATGGAGTTGCTTTAATTGATTATTACTGTAATTAATGTTATTTTTCCAGAGGAGCTGTAGTATTCCTGATGGAACCTTGCCAAGTACTTCACTGGAAAAGCAATCTAGTGTTCATAAAAGAGAATTTACTTCTGCTTCTACTTCTACTGATAATCAGCAAAGTGAAATGTATGATTTATTGTTATTTGATTGTTTAATAATTGAATAATTCAGTGTGAGTTCTGTAGCAACACATACACACACAGAAAAAAAGAAAATTACTATTTGAAACTAACTTTTATTAAATAATGAACTACTGTGGTAACCCTTGTTAAGGCTTTTATCTAAGTTTAACACAAGTGTTTGGATGCCCTTTTCGAAACTTGATGCGCCTGCAGTTGCATCCATTGGATCTGACCTCTAACGCTGATTTTTTCACTCGTACTTCTTGCTTTGTGACTAGATTTAGAGACTGCTGTAATTACAGAAGATCACTTAATGCTAGCCAAAAGAACCGGGGGAGGAAAATGCTACAACATTGTGAAAAGTCTTTGGTTTCAGGAACTGCAAGCTGAGAGTGAAACTGCACCAAATGACAAACATGACTTTAGGAGTTAAATGAAACAACTTATTGTAATGCGTGGATCATTAAAACACTTTTAAATAAAAAGACATCCTGCGGTGCATACCTGTACTTAAATTACATGTGAAATTCTCATAAAATATTCCTTAGATATAAAATAAATAGTCACAAGAACAGGTACATTGAATATATGTATATCTCGACTAAATATTATAGGAAAAATAAATACCAAAAACTAGATCATTTGATCAATCCAATATTAGTCCCCACAATGTCCAGTGGAAGAAGCATGAGAACATTCAATGAATTCTCGGAATTGTGGCAGCGAAATCGACGTTCACGTACCACCGAATTGATGTCCGAATCCTGGCTTGATATATTTTTCATTGCCATGCCAGAACTTCTTCTGGAGTTAGTACTACTCAGTTTGATGGTTAGATTAATTATTGAAATCGGTGGGCTTCATCCAGCTAGCTGCTTGTGCTAAGCCATTTACCGGATGTCTCAGGGTTCTCTCAACAGCAGGTCAGGCTTTTTTCAGGGGCTGTTGCATGTGAGACTCACCAGGAGTATTTTGACAGCAGATCAGGAATTTTGCAGGAGCTGTTGCATGTGGTACTCGCCAAGTCGAATTCGTCAGCAGTCAGGTTTCCTGCAGGTGGAACTCGCCAAGGGCATAATCTGGTTTCTTTCCTCAGGGCAGCAGCAGGCATTTTTTCAGGACAGAGGTCGTGGAATGAATTTAAAGTCTCTTATCTTCTAAGTCCATTAAACTCCATCGTGGCAAAAAGTTCTCCTAAATCTGCTGTTTTTTGTAGTATTATGCTTTAGTCCCTGCGACTTAGCCTAGGATTGGATTATTTCTTCTGCATTCATGATTAAAGTTAAACTAGTCTTGAATTTACGTCGACTCCACTCCACCCTGTGTCTTTTTTCGACCACATCCTTCCACACCCTCCAAGCGTTCAGAGAGGGACTCACTTGAACAAAACAATGGTACGGCATCCTATAGGAGAATAATAGGGGTGAAACCGTTTCTTACTTGTTTTCTCCATTACGGCCTTGCGTGCTTGCGCTTGTGCTGCCTTCTAGGTCACACTTGGCGCATGAATCGTGCTCACATTATATTTGATTACATTGAATTGAGACATGCTTTGTTTTCACAGCCTCATTATTGTCTCGGAAGGATAATGATGACCAATAGTTTTCAGTTTTTTTAAACTTATTTCTTTTTAATTTTGTTCTGGAATTCTTCCCAAAAATGAACTATATAGATCTGAATTAGGATGACCTACTTTCATCAAGTTTCCTCATACATTAAATGTAAAAATGTTGATAAAAATATTAAACACGATAAATGCAGATTTTTAGCAATTTTGCAACGGCATCATATAATCTTTCTCCCGGGAAAATCTCGAGCTTTGAGCCAAATAAGTGTCGTTTTTAGGAAGTTCAAATCTAAGTTTAATTCGAAAGAAATTTCAAAATGCCACAACCCTATGATTTGCACATTTTTACTTGAGCAACATTATACCATCGTGTTTGTGATACTTTTATATACCTTTTTGTATACAACTTATGAAGAAACTTGATGAGGGTAGGTCAATCGAAGTAGAATTTTAGACTATTAGGTGCTTGAGAAAATGAAAATCACTTGCTGTGACATCCGTTATGCGTAGGGATTTTGGATCAAAGTTTCTCTTTCTGACCATGAAGTCACTCATTGTATTAAACTTGGAATTTGTCTGTGAATTTTACAAGCTTTGTGTTCCTCACATTGAAAACTTTGATCACTGGTTAGTAGTATCTTGCAAGCAATGGGAACATGGATTGTTTGAAACATTCATTGAACAAGCATCACATAAGTTTGATTCCACTGCCACATGTGAGACAATTAGGTGATTTTTTTCATAACATTTATGTGTGTACAGCCGAGTCCCGACTTACGCGAGGAATGTGTTCCTAGACCACTCGCATAAGTCAAAATTTCACATTGTGGAAAAGGGTAGGTACAGTCAGTACTCGCTATAAGGTCACCTCGGGTCACTTTTCTTCTGCCCCAGCTCATTGAGTAAGAATTCTATTTTATAAATTATCGGATATATGGTTAGGTCTTGAATGCCTTAATTGCTTTTAAGGGAAATTTTGTTTGCCTTTTTTGAGGCGTTTCAATGTCACCCGCACTCAATTCCAAGAATTTTCTGGGGTGTGTGATCTTTTATCAGTGAAAAGTAATTTTTTCTACCAAGGTGGTAAGCAATGATACTGAAATGTCGATGCAAGCAGAAACACTCGGGGCAAAAATATCATAAAACATTTTTCGAATAATGTGAGAAAGCTTTTTTTTTTGTTTTTTTTTCAGAAAATATAAAACATTGTACAAAAATAGAAAAATTGCGGTAGTCCTGCATTTTGCAATATTTTGATCAGGGAAGTTGTACATCAGTGCTTTGCTTGAATGTATTTGTACACAATTTTATTCTGAATCAAAAACTAATTTTTTTTTTTAAATTTCAATTGTTTTAATTGATTCAACTCAATTAGGAGTTGTTATAATAGACTGATAGTTTTAAATGGATTAAATTTTGCATGAAGTTAAACTACTTACATACTTGTTTAACGTATAAATCAGTTATAAGGTCACTCCACTTACAAGACCAGTTTTGGGAAGTCCTGAGGGGTGACCTTATATCGAGGTTCGACTGTATACAAATTTTTTTTATGAACATAACCCATTTTTTTAGAGGTTTTTAAATGCCTCTCAATTTGTTTTAGACCATTTCTTAACTATATATTGGTTTCTTGCATAAAGAGCAGAATTTTTACTGTATTTTTTGAAAAGCTGCATTATTCAACATAAAATACTGATGCACAAAATCAGTGATCAATGGGACAGAGGAAGGCATAAAATAGAACTGTACAGTCCGTGCAGTATATGGTAATAATAAAGCGGTGCTCTATAGTAGTACTGTACATAAAATAGAACAGTACAGTCCGTGCAGTATATGGTAATAATAAAGCGCTGCACTATAGTAGTACTGTACAGTAGATACAATACCGATATTTATGACTCAAAAATTGAAGATAGTTTATGCTGCACAATCAGATCGTCATTCTAATATACTTTTGAATAGTACAGTTGCTTTGCCTTTACTTTTATAACGTTTCACTCTGTGGTAACACCCCTTCACCAGGGTTCTTTATTATCCACAGAATAAAAGCAGCTTCCATACCAGTATCCAGTATTCATACTGTTTGCATTTTGCTTCGACATTACTCTGCAAGTTTTATATTAAAAACTAAGTTCTAGACATTAACCGATTGCCTTCTCTTAAGTTTTGATTGTACGTATGGACAGGGTTCGTACGCTCCTTCAAAACTCCTCCAATACTCCATCATTTAGAAACTTTTCTTAAAGGGCCCTTCAAACTCCTTCATTTTGGTTTTAACTCCTTCAAAACTCCTTCTTTTTTTAGTTCAAGACTACATAATCCTCCTCTATGACAGTAACTTATAATACTTTGATTGACAACTAACTTCCTCACAAAGGCCATTTTAATGTAGTAGTTTTGTGCATTTATTTTTTTCTTCATGAAGATGTGATTTACAAATTGATCATAGTTAAGTCATAAAAGTTGAAGGTGAAAATTTTATTAGAAGACTAAAATATTTCATACTAGTGTACTCGCACGGCTTTGCTTGTAATAGAAAAATTAAAAGATCTTTTGGTTTCCTGTATATTTACAAATAATGTATGGTGAATTTTCTCGTCAATTAGCTTGTACCCACGTTACGGTTCCACATTAATATAATTTCGTATCTCGGCAATTGGCTTGTGCCCATGTTACGGTTTCACGTTATGATAATTTCGTAATTTACTCGTCCATCTTATGATAGTTTTGTTCTTAAAATTGGAATAGAAAAAGAACCACATTGAATTTTCGAAAAATCTCTTCGAGGTGCACATTCCCATGCTACAAACTAACTTTGGGCCAAACTTCATGAAAATCGGCCAAAAGGACTAGGTGCTATGCGCGTCACAGAGATCCAGATATCCTCCGGACATCCAGACAGAGAGACTTTCAGCTTTATTATTAGTAAAGAAGTGAAGTAAAACATGTTTAAATGGTGCTTGGCTATTTTTTCAAGTTTTATGATTATTGTTTTTCCCTCCACCACACTTTCAGCAGCTAGAGTCAGGTTGTCTAATTGTTATTTAAATATTTAAAACTACATAAGTAGATTTACAATGTTAAGTGATTGTGTTAAAAAACAATTTTTTAGTAAATTGCAGTTAGATATATTGCAAAAAGGGTCATCCACAAGTGATGTCATGCTTTGAGGAGGAGACAGGCTCATGAAGTTGAGACAAGGGGAAGACAGAATGGGACAAAAAGTGACATCGCATAGTTATTGTAATAATATGTTTAAAAAAATATGACATGTAACAAGAGGACAAGTTAGGTGAAGTGTGACACTTTGTGATAAAGGGAGAAGGGGGTCAAATATGTGGAAAAAAATTGTGACATTATTTAATGACAGCCCATTAGTAGTTCTTCAAAACCTCATTTTACTCCTTCAAAACTCCTCCAAAACTCCTTCATTTTATTTCTGAAATTGAGTACGAACCCTGATAGAAGATTCACTCATACCTAATTGTAGTGCTACCTTCAATCCACTTTTTCGTTGTCTAAGCGCATCAAGAATCATTGCCTTTTCTTAAATTGTCACTTTTTCTTTCCATCTTCACAATCTTTTGATGAAACAGCATGTTTTAATATGCACAATATTTCATCACTTTCACATTTAGAATTTAAAAAATAAATGAAAAATATGAAGCAGTTATTTATATACACACTGACAAAGCGATGTATAGACTAGTGCTGTGTGAGAACTTGAAGTTCACGAAACCAATATTTAGTAGTCAATAACAAAACCAACACAAAACACCACGATTTCTTACCAAATATTTTTGTGTTGCAATCAAGGAATGCGCGTTGATTTTAAAAGTCGTTACTCCTAAAAATCTCGCGTTATAGCCATTTCGCGTAAGTCAAATCGCGTTGTAGCGGGAGTTGACTGTATACAAAATTTGTTCACCTAGTATATGTACTTCACTTATGTAATTTGCTAAACAAAAAAAAAGCGTTTTCTTACTGTCTATTTTAATTATTATTTTTTTTTTATGAAGCATTGCTGTCACGCATGTTTCAACATCAGTTTTAGGCTATTCAGTTCTTGAAAAAATTCCTCTGAATCTTTTGTATTCATGCAGCTGCAATTTTTTAAGCAAAAAATTACATTTCTTTCTGTTAAATTTTTATAGTAGCTTGTAAAAGAGAGCAAAAATTAAACTCTTAAAAATAACTCATGTGTGGGACATCTGACATTTTTTGGAAAAATTATTTTTTCTTTCCATCTTTTTAGTGTGTTTTCTGGGTAGAGCTTGCCTTAAGAATTAACAACCACCCATTCTCCTCTTTTTAGTTATTAATTAAGGATTTGTTAATCCTGATTAATAACTAATTTGTTCTGTACAAATGTTCTGTTGATTATTTTCGATTCAAGTATGTAAGTTTCTTTTGAAAGATACTGGGTTCTACACGTTATGTCCCTTTTGTACAGCATTGTATGGAAGCTTTGTTAGTCTGTTAATGGTTCTTGCTTTTCCTCAGGGTTTTCTACAGCGCAGTCTTTTTTTAATCTCCTCTTTTTCAATGTTGAATATTTTTGTGCTTAGTGCAAGTTGCTAAGTTAGCAAAAGTTTTGTCTCCTTACTATGCAACGTGATCCAAGTGTGATGTTGTCCACTCACTTTTATAATTTTTCTTTTACTGTGTTGTGTTTCTTTGTTTTTCTTTTTAGAAATTTCACTTTTTCTCAATTATATTCAAACTAGCCACTTGGTCTGACATTTTACTAAATTCAACTGAATCTCTCTATCCCTTTTTTTTGTTGTGTTGAATGGGCTTTTGCGCGATTTTTCGAATGTTTTTTTAAACATATTTATTGCTTAAAATATTTTTAACATATTATTTAGAATATTATGTTAATTATTAATTATAAATATTTTTAAAGCATTGTTTAAGCAGACAATTAAACAAAAAATTATATTTAGTGTGGAAGATGCTCCAGTAAAATCTGGCGGTGAAGGTTGTAGATTTTCAAAGAGCTCAGTTGAAAGACAGCAAATGTTAAGCAACAGAAAAGAAGAGCTACTAAAGAAAGCCAGATGGTAAGCATTAAAATATCCTTTTAATTTGTCTGCTTATATTTTAATGATGACCCCTTCCATAACCAGAAACTGGATCTGCATTTGGTAGAAGCAGAATCATTAAATAATTCAAGCATCATTAAATAAATGATTTTGTAATATGAAATGCTTTCTGAAAGTTTAAGTCCAAAGAGGGTTTCAAAAAGTAAGGTAACGAGCCCATGCAACATACAAATTTATTCAGCAATTATAAGAATACATACAGTATAAGGAGGCAAAGGTATAACTTAATTCTTTACATAGCCATCACACTTATCAATCGTCCTCATAGTTTCCAAAAATTTCACACCATCTTCAGAAAATTTTACTTGAGTCCCCTATCACCCCTGGCTGTAGAAGATATTTTGCTGTTACTGTCTAGTCCCTTATGAGTTAAGTTTGCTGGTAAGGGATTTGACGGTCTTCAAAATAAAATGGTTTTTATTCTAATAACCACCAAGGTATTGAACGATTATGCCCTAGTTAAAAAAACCCAAAACATAAACAATGCCCCAATTTTCATTTTTTAACAATTTTTTTTATATCTAAAATCAATTCAATGTTTCCAGTAATGGACTTGACAAATTTACCCACAATTTTCAGAAAAAAGTTCACAAAAAGTACATAAAAAACAAAAAGGCCAAATTAATTATATTTTCAGATGCATCTACCATTACTTTTAATGATAAATTTAAAAGAAAAATTAAGTCTTTCTTGAATTGTAAGAATTAATTGAAAATTGCCCTTCTTCATTCAGTATTTGGTGTTTTGTTACTGTGTTTATTATTTGTAGAATCGGTAACAGACTGTAAAAGTTGATTGCATAGGTTTCATTTCTTAAAAAATCAGTTCAATAAAAGCAAATAGGCAATGTAAAAGTTTTCCTCTTGTCCATTTTTGTCTCCATTTTTCTTCTTGTCATTATGGCCGTTATCGATTAATCGAAGCCATATTTTTTTAGAGTTGATTTTTAAAAAATTGCATTAATGATGCTCACTCGTTTTAAGAATTATGTTTTCGACCTGGAGCATTAAATGTATTATTGCATAGTAATTGTTGCTTGTTAAATTGTAATTTTCATTTTTTTCAGCAAATACATAAATCGCATCTATGATAGAAATGATATAAGTAGTGACTCAAGTTCTTCAGAATAAAACCAAAAACCTGGACTATATTTTTGAGCAATATCTTTGTTCCTTTAAATATTATTTGCCGTTGAAGCAGAAAAATGCAGAATATTTTGTGAAAGATTGAATTTTAATTAGGCTTGCTTTTCTTATGTGAAACATCAAATTTTGTGGAAAATTTTCAACTAAATTGTACTTGATTATATATATATATATATATATATATATATATATATATATATATATATATGTGTGTGTGTGTCATATGCATATATAAATTGACTCCTAACTTTTAATATTGATTTATCTACATAAGGTATTCAAGTTTGCCTGAAACTTGATGAACAAAAATGATTGCATTTGAGATCCAAAGGATTATTTTAAAACCTAGTGGAATGTAAATTATTTGAATTTTAAATCATATTAAAGCTCTTGTAAACCTCAGGAAAAAAAAAAGTATTTACAGTAAATATTTTGGTGTACAACAACTTTCAATTCTGATTATTTTAGAAATTACATGTTTCATTTATTTGTGATAAAAGGATTTTAAGAAAGGATTTGGTTGTCCTTGTTTCGGGTCATGTGCATATGTGAATGTGCATGCAATCTTTTATATGTATTCTAATGATTTTATTTTCTGGATGTTTTTTTTTCTTTGGATTGTTTGAAAATGTCCATTTGCTTTCATCCAGAAAGTCACCGTTTGTTTGTTGAATGGTTTGTTTTATGTCAAATATTACTTATTTGTTTTACTGTAAATACTAATTTGTACATAGTCGTTGTCCCTTATGTGATATTCAGGCGTGTTTTTATGAACATTCAGTTGTAAATAACTAATTCAGTGTAATTATTTTATCAAAAAGTTAAAATAAATAAGTAAATGAATAAAATTATTGAACCCTTTTTTAGTTCTAGTCTCTCAATAGCATATAAAGCAGCGGCTTAAAAAATAAGTGCTGTATACCATAATGATTAATACTAAATAAGCAATGCATTACAGGAGAGAAAGTCAATGTTTTACAAAACTTATTGAATTGTATTCAGTTATATATGTATTCTCTGGGTTTTAAAATCTTGTTTGCTGAATAATCTCTTGTAAAAAGCAATTCAAATTAAACATATATATTTTTTCCAATTTTAGAATTTATTACATTACTTAATAAGTGCCTATAGCTTTCAGTATATGCATAATGCATGCTGCTATGAAAATGCTTACAAAAATTTGAAATACTTTTATTTTGTAAAGCATGAATGTGCAAAATACTCTATTAAATGATGTTCATATGTACAATAAGAGAGATTTACCTAAATGATATCTTGTGATAATGCTTCCTTGAACAGTTCTTTCCATAATATATGTTTTTGAAAATGTGTGAATCTGTTTATCTTCTTCTAAAATATGTGTTAAATCTTCAAAGTATTAAGTCTCCCAAAACAGCCATAGTAAATTGTTAAAGAACATTTGCTCTCTCTTAGCAACCAACTTGTGGAATGATCCATATCAGTGGTGTAAAATCTGTTTCTGCCCTAGGGCAAGATCTCATGTTTGAAATCATTCTCGCGTGCCAGAACACATAAAATTTCAAAATATTTTATTCTTTTCTAAATAGCATGGAAAAATAGGGAAAAGGAAAGAACACAATACAAAAGAGCAATAGTTGTTAAATAACTTGATGCTAATTTGATTAAATGCATATTCTTCAGAAACCAATTTCCGAATATTTGGCTCCAAATTTGTGACATTGTCGGTGGTTGTGCCATACAATTTGTAACATTGAACAAAACAACATGCCACAGGGTAAGCTTTCTGATCCTGGATGTGACATGGAAGCCACAGGTTGAGCACCATTGCTCCATATGACTAGTGAAAACAGATTTTGTTGAGAACAAAATGCTAAGAATACTATGAAATTAAAATTCTTGACTGATTCCTGATCATGGGAATCCAATTTTGGTTGTCAAGGGGGCTTGATTGAAAAATGGTATTAAGTACAAAACATGTTCAAATTAGTTGACTTGTAACTATTAAAAGTCCATTGTTCTTCTTAAGTTGTTTCGCTTTTTAATTTTATTAAATGGTGAAAAGAGGTGAAATTGTTTGGTTGCGTACCAAACAATTAAAGTTTTGTTACAAAATTGCAGTGTGGTATTATGTATTTTTTTTCCTTTCAACATTTGAGTGCAATACATAAATAAGTATATCTGATTTGAACTTTAAAATTTTAATTCTCTATTTCTTATTAAAAAAAAAAATCAGTTGCATGTTTTTTGCAACATTTGATTTGGTTAAATATCAGACATGACTTGATTTAAATTAAATGTAATAATTTTGGTATGACTAATTCTGTGCCTCAGAGGCAGACTAACATAAGTCCAAAAATTGCGATTTTTCATTTATCAGTGCATTGTTTGTAGAATCCTATTCCGCATCGAGCCATGTGAAAGTAATTCTGAAAAACATTTCTTTGTAATTATTTTCCAGGGTTACAACAGTGCATGTCCAATCCTTTTCATGCGCCAAACAAACATTTTCCCTCTCTCCTGTAAAATAGCGAAAATGTGACTTATGCTAGTCTGGCTCAGAGGTAGAGAATTTAGCTTTTATTTTTAATTTTCACATATCTGTCCTTCATCAAGCCTTTTAAGTAATTTTTGATGTGAAAACCCCTGAAGAATTAGACAATTTACCAGTTGCAAAATTCCTTTTGTAGCTCTGGTAAAAAAAAAAAAATCTGCAATAATACCCCTGATAGTCATATCACAAACCAGACTTGTTCAAAAGTTCCCCTGATCGTAAAATAATAAAAAAGTAATTTAATGTCTGCAAAGTTTATCTTTCTTGTTATATGAAAATTTTGTGTAACAATTGTCGTTAAAATGCTTAGTGGTAGGAACAAGGATTCCCAAATTTTCCAAATCTTAGTATCATAGCAAAAAATTTAATTTTGTCATGGCACTCTAGTCATCTAATATCTAGCCATGGTTTATGTATCGTTCAAGGATCTGGGACAATAGCTATAGGGATGTTACATGCAAAATGTTGTTGATAGATAAATTTGAATTTAAAACATACTTATAAAATGTGGGGATAAAAGGCAACTTTACTTTTTCAATTGGCTATCAGCATCAGAAAATGCCTTATCAATCATTTAGCATGAATTTTTTTTTATTTTAAAAAAAGGTGTTTATATTTTGACAGAGTTTATGAAAATTCTTTTGTTTGAAGTTTTCTGTTAATATGATCTAAAATGTCGCTATACTTGCAGTCATTTTTCTTGGTTTTAAACAAAATGTAAGCTGTTCTTTAGAATTCGAGTGACTTTTGAGCAATGGAATGGAAAATTAAAACCCTAAAGGGAGCAACTTTTCCTCAAGCTATGGCTTATGATCAGGCTTGCCAGACGTGCTGGGTTTTCAGACAAAATTCCAGTGTCCCGGCCGGTTTCCTTCATGTACCGGTAAACGATTTGATTACAAATGACCAAAAAATTCAAAAACAGGGGAGGGTTATCTAGGATAATTACTTTGTTGTTTGTAACATTGAATCGAAAAATTCATATTAGATTAGCTTGTGAGGATTTTTACATCAAGATTAAAACCAAAAACGCCTTTCTAAAAAGCCCTTGTCCCTGTAAATGGACAGGCATCTCTTGTATAACACAGTACTTCTAAAACACGGTTTCGATATTACACGGTACCAAATTTGCGATTATTATAATACGGTTTCTATACCGCATGGTTTTGATATAACTCAAATGTTATAGTTTAAAAAGATGGAATTTCATTAAAAAGTCTCGTATAACACTTTCAATACTACACGGAACAAATTAGCCATTTTATATGAGGGGCCCTGCTGTATACAGTGGCGGACATATTTATAAGACACCTATCTAATTTTACAAATTGGGAAAGAAAAGATTGAGAGCTTAAATGTTTTATCAAATACGTCAAAAACATAAATTTATTCTGTTTTCACACGTAATTGTTTTACAGAAGTGATATTTTAATAGAGTTTAATAAAAAAATTAAAAATACCATGGACAAAATTATAAGACACCCTAACACTTTAATTAAAACACCTGCATTATTTTGAAAATAATGTGCAATATGCAAATCTTCTGCACTCTGTTATGACGTCAGAACCGATTTCACACGTTTACAAATTTGCTACGAGGTACACAAGTGAAAGAAAGTGAAATTCACGAAATTTAGTGATTAAATCGAACGAGTGCTTCAATGAGTAATATTTCAAAAGTTATTAAATGCTCTAGATTAAAAGATCTGGACGTCTCCTTGTTTGTCCTCAAGAGACAGACGCCACTCGCTACACAGAATAAAATGACCACTACAGGCATTAAATCTGCTTTGAAACTGAATTGTTTAAAGAGAACTATTTGCAGAGTGTTGCATAATACTTCTTATGTGAAGTATAAAAAAATGAAGAAAAAACCACTGCTTCTAAGCCGGCTCAAAATGGACCGTTTAAACTTTGCTAAACAAACTGTGGCCTGGACCTCAAAATGGTACTCTGTGTTCTTTTCTGATGGAAAAAAGTTTAACCTGGATGGTCCTGATGGGTTTCAATATTATTAGCATGATTTACGGAAGTCTCCTCAATTACTAATGTGCCGCCAAATGGCTGGACGCTTAGTAATGGTTTGAGCTGGTTTTTCAGCTCAAGGGAAAACTGATACTGTTTTTGTGCATTCAACAATGACTTTTGCAAAGTATAAGAATTTTCTTGAAGATCAACTAGCCATATATGATGAATTTCTTGTGGCAGAAACTACACTTTCAGCACAAAAAGCGCGAATTCATGCATCATGTAAAACAGAAAAGAGGCTTTCAGAGCAAAGTATCTATGTTCTCCCGTGTGGGATCTTAGCTATTGCGTTTTAATAAAAAGGGAGTCAGTTTATATGTGTCGAAGACCAAAAGGATGCTATGAAATGTGCTTGGAAAGAACTGTCGTGTGATATTTTGTTAGAATTGATCGATTCAATGCTGAATTGCATCTTTTTTATGTTATAAAAACAATGGTGGCTCCACCAAATATTGAATAACCATGTTAGAGAATTTTCTTTTAGACCAATAGTGTCTGCTAACTATGTTGACCACTATATTTGGAAAAAACGGTTGGTGTCTTATAATTTTGTCCATTATGTTATTAAGTTTTTTCATTAAATTGTAGGAAAATATCATAATTATAAAATAATTATATATGAAAACAGAATAAATTGATGTTTTTGACGGATTTGATATAACATTTTTAAGCTCTGAATCTTTTCTTTCACTATCTATCAAATTAGATAGGTGTCTTACAATTATGTCCACCACTGTATGTAAATTTTGTTCAATATTTTAATTCCCCATTCAAAGTATTTCTTCCTGCTAAAATAACTTACAAAGATTAACATGCAAGAAGTAAAATTTTTGACTTTTTTCTGCTTGTGTCATTTCTTATAACCTTTGTTTTAGGTTCATGGTTATTAACCATTTACTCATAACATTAAGAATGAACTGTCCTGTAAAATACTCTAAAAGCCAGCTTGGGGTGTCTACCCTATTTACTCGCAAGGCTGGAGGGGGGGGGGATATTCCAGTGTCCTGGTTAAACATTTCAGAAATCTAGCAAGCAAACTTATGCCATTTAATGCAGTAACTACTTTGCACAAAATGTAGTACATCAAATCTTAAGGGATGGCTGTAGTATGAATCAAATTGAAATAAGAGGGGAAAGGAACACATGTATTAAATATATTAGTCTATTAATTATATAACATAAATATGTAATTTTTTCGACTAATATTTTGGAAGCCTTAACAAGTACCCCTCAGATATGAACATTTCTTTACTGGGGCTTGCACACAGGGAGGGATAAGGGAACCCTGTTGACCTAGATTTGAGCCTGAAAAGTACACCAAGATTTTTAAAATGAAGGGTGAAATATGTGTAGCGACGTTGGAGTAAACAATAAGGGGGGGGGGGGGCATAAAACATTTGTGATGGGCCCCAAAATTTCTGTTCATGCGCCTGCTTTATCTAAATAGTTATGCATTGGGAAAATGTCTTCACTTGGTCTTGTCATGGACCTGATGGAGTAAGAAGAAAAAATACTTTCAAAGTCAGGTTATGGTTAATTTTATGTTCTTTTCATTTCTTAAATATCTTTACATTAAGTAATTGTAACTTATTAAAATATTTTTGCCCAGATAAGTCTTATTTAAGTATGAGGTAAATTAGTTTAAAATTTTGTATCGTAATATTTTCTCATTTGAATATATTTAACATGCAAAACAGGACAGAGCTCAAACTTGAAAGTATGAACCTTGTTAATGTTAATAATGTACATAATCAATTGTACTTAATAAATATGTACATCATTTTGTAGTACTGTATATGTTTTTTGTTATTTTCAACTGCAGTTCCAGACTTTGTACATAAGTGAATAAAAGTTAATTTTTGTGCATCATAAAAGTGTTCAAGTCTTTTAAAATATCAAAATTTAGTTGTATAATAACAGTGATCTTGAAAGTTGCAGCCATTAATTATACAGCTTGCTCTGTGTGGAAATATCTGAACAAATTGGTAATTTGAATGAGATAGATGCTGAATAAATAGTTCCGATTCTTAACTTCGACAGTTATACAGTCAACTCCCAATTATCCACAGAATAAGGTTCCCAATTTATACAAGTGACGCTTGATTTTGCGGCACTCATATTCAAAAATACTCAGGATTTTTCGAGCAGCTTTACCAGACAGAAAAATCTTTTGTTGAAACAATGCTATGCGATTTTGTAAAAATGCACTTCTCCTGGTCCCCAAGAGTTTGTAATATTGAGCCTAAACTGTATTGTATTGCATAAATCTTCCTTTCTAGGATTTTAAAGTCTTATAACTAACTACTAACTTCAAATGCATATGTTCAAATGCAATGTCCATTTGCATATGTCATCAATCCTCATTATCATAGATTTTGAAGAACAATTGAAATTTACATATTTTGTCAAGAATTAAAGGCATTAAAAATTGAATCTAAAAAAAATATTTGTTTTAATCTCTCATGAAAGAAATTGACATTTTGTTAAGGGGGAAGGAATGTTTGAACAAAATTGAATCAAAATGGTTACCTTAGTCCTTATTCACCAGTATTTTCATCAGGGTTATCCGATATATATCATGATATATATATATATATATATATATATATATATATATATATATATATATATATATAACAATATATATCCGATATTTATTTTGAAAATATAATATTTTGGATATTTGTTTTTTCCATTACGGTATTTTCAATATAAAAAGTATAATAATCATAGTAATATTGTTCATTTATTATTGAAAATAATCAAAAAGTTATGTACTACATTTTTGTGATGTATTAATACATCAGTTATATAAAAGAGTAATACAATATTCCTTTTTTACTTGTATTTTATATTCATAACATTATTAGTAATGTAACAATTTGAATGCATATTAAAAGTGCCTAGTTAAATATTAAACATTGCTCAGAAAAAAAAAGAAAGGTCTTATGACTGCGCACCGACTATTGCATATTATATATTTCCTATGAATCATATAACTGTAAAAGTAGTAAACAGAAGAAAAATGAGTAAAACAGCTAATGCTAAATTAACTCCATTAAAATTGATAGAAGTGTAAAATAAAATATTAGATATACTGCCGTGCTAAGCACAGATGTGGTATCTGCACATCTTATCAAAATTGAGTTATTGTCACCAGGTGATCGTTAGTAATTTAATTTACCTAAATGTCAAGTTTTTTGGCGATTTGTGAACGCGAAATATTAAAAAAAGCTTTAAGAAAAAAGTCGTAACTGCACAGGTTGTGTAGTTTGCTAAAGCAATTTGAACGTAAGTGACAAATACTAAGCCTTTAAAGTGGCATCTGCGCAGTTACCACTTTTTTCCTTAGTATTTTTTGTAGATACGACATTTATACCTTAGTAAAGCAGCATATTTAATAATGTAGCAGTTTATTGTAACACAGAACATTAAAATTAGTTTACCGTTGAATAGTTGATACAGGTTGATAATAAAAACTAATACAACTTTTCATAATTGTTAAAGTAAATATTCAGCTTTTTCTATTTAAATGTTTATTTAAAATGCAATTCTAAAAATGAAATGCATGTAAAATATTCATATCTAATTCTTTCAGGCAAACAAACCGCATTTCATTCTACGGCCAATAATATTTTTATTTAAGTATCGTCTGCTGTCAAAATTATCTTCATGCTCGGTAAAAATGAATCTAGAAAATAAAACATTATAAAAAACACATTCTTTGAATATAAAAAACAGAAAATTGTTATGGATTACAGTTTCCAGAGTTTTGAAAATGGTATCTTTCAGAAAGCACATTCTGTTAGATTTGTATTAACAAAATAAAGCGAAACAGCAAAGTCCAAAGGAAGCAGATGTTTTTAGTATTATTTTATGATACTTTGAGCACGTTTTACTGAGCTATTTTTGTCGTATCTGTGTAGATACCCCTAAAAATGCCTAGTAATTGTCACTTACAGTGAAAATAGCTTAGTATATGAAAATATATGAAAAGGTTTTGAACAGAAAATTTGTCGTAACTACATTTATTAATTTTAAATTAAGATTTTTACAAAAATACTCTCTCACAGTTTTTAGATAAGTTATTTACGAAACAACTACCGCAAGTTGAGCATTTAATTAAGTCATAAATCAAAGAAACGAGTTGTAAAACTTTAATCGTCAATTTCTCATTTTGAGCTCTACTGCAGATACCACATCTGTGCTTAGCACGGCAGTATAAATAATGAAAGAAATCTTAATTTTTAAGTCTACATATTATAATATAAGAAAATAATGAGTGATTTGAAAATGCATTTACTATTTTGAAGCCTTCAGTTTGTGCTAATTGAAAATATCAGACATATATCAAAATGTCCGATACATATCAAAATATCATGATATTTTCGAAAATGTCATAATTTTTTTCGAATCCCGATTTTCATTCAACTGTGCAATGAGAATTTCATTGAAAATTCGTATTAAACAACGTTAAATTTGTCCTTGCACAAAATTCAAGTAATTAAAGGTTTCTAAGATTGAAGTTCTACAGTATTTTTGTATATTTAAATATTTAGGTACAGTAGACCCTCGTTTTACGCGGGGGTTACGTTTCACGGAAATGCCGTGTAAATCAAAACTGCAGAAATTGAGACCTAATACTAGTGTTAAAATAGGGGTTTGGTTCTGTAGATAACAAATTACTTCATTCTAGTGATGTTGGGGGGGTGGGGGGGTGTATAGTGAGTTTAATGTGTAGTTATAGGGTCATTCCATGCGAAATGAGCAAATCAGCTGTGGCTGACATGTCACAGATTTCAACGATAATTTTTACTTAGGTAAACCATGCATATCTATCAGGGAATGCAAAGTACAGAAGTTTAAAAACTGTTTGTTGCTTTGTTATTGAAATTAGAAGTTGATGCTTGTACTAAACCTAAATTTTCAGAGTTCATTGCTGCCAGTTTGTGACTCAATAACTCCATAAGTTATAAACGTACACTTAAAAAATAAATATTTCCGCATTCTACAAACAAATCTCTATTGTGAAAGATCAAAGTAAAATTTATTCGGATCTTTTTTTGAATCTGAGATATTAACAAATATTGAAATTTTGCCAATTTACTTCAGATTTCAAATCACTCTTCTAGCTCTTTTAACGAAAAAATAACAGTAAAAATGATTCAGGTTGAAAAACTATCTATGACTAACTATCTGCTCTAATTTAGTAATTGTTTATGAATTTCTTGATGACGAAATAGTACTTTAAAAAATCGAATTTTTTCCTCTATTTCAGATATTTTTTTGAAGATGAGGGAATGCTCTAAATTTACTCAAGTTTTTTTACGTAACATATTGAAGTGTCTTTTAGATGCTACTAAATTTTAATCATTGGTATCAGTGTATTTTTGTTACTAGAGTAACTTGAACTAAGGCAAAATTTCATTAGTTACTTCTTTTTATTGTAAGTTTAGAAAAAAATAACCATTTCTTTTGTGTTGCACTTTCTCAAAAGCATGTTTATGAAGTACAGTCTGAAATGTGCATTTTTTAAATTGAAATAAATGTTAGTTTTACTTGCTGTTACATCATTTAGTCGTTTATCTAATTCTTTGAATTCTTGTAATTTCACATAACGGTCAATCCATACAGTCCATACAGTACAAATTACTCATTCATGTCCAAATATTTCTAAGTTATAAAATTAAAATAATTATTTTGAAAATTAAAATATGTTTTTTTCAGTATGATGTATTATATAGGGCACAATATACGTAATTTAAGAAGGTGCAATGAAGTTTTCACACTTTTTATTTCTGTTTTAGTGTGTGAGCGGACTAGCAAAATTGCTCAATTTCAAAGACCTGTATCTTTTTTACAAACCAAATACAAAAAACAATATGTATAACATGTATAGTACTTGAATGGAATGTTCAATTGGCCAAGAAATTTTATTTTTAATTCCATCCCCTTTTGGTTTACAGGGGTCTAAAAATGTAATTTTTGTCATTTTTCCGATTTATGAGGTATTTCTTTATTTTATTTCTTTTAAGTAAGGCATTTCTTTTATGATACTTAGCACATTATTGGGTATTAATTTAATCAAAGCTAATGCATTCCTTAAAGATTGAGATTAAAAAATAAAATGCTTAATTATGAGAAAATTGAAATATTTTCAGTTTTTGAAACTCGGTTAAAAGTTAACTATAATAACTTTGAAAATTTTATTGACATCAGATTAATTACCCTACTCCATAGATTGTAACAACATATAACTTTTATGTTTTCATTAAATAGTTAATAAGATACAAGCCTTCAAAAATGCAACATTTAGCATTTCTGAGAATGCTGTTCAATTTGACCAATTTTCAATCGCATGTAACTATTCAAATAAAAAAGCTTAGGCAAAAATATTTTAGATATTTTTATATAGGCATAAAAGGAACTTGTATACCAAATTTCATAAAAATCTTACCATGCGGCCACCACTTTTTTGCGAATTTTGCTCATTTCGTATGGAATGACCCTATATCGAATTTTATGCACAACATGCATAAAGAAAATATCAATTAATTTCGTATTCTGTTTATAAAGAGGAGCTGGCTATGATAGTCTTTTGGCAGTCATTAAGAATTTTATCTGTAATTCTTTGCAGAGCATAAACGCATCCGTGATCACTTGCGTCATTTCCATGATAGAATCTTCCTTCACCAACAAATCAGAAAGATCATTTTTATTGTCTAGGATTGGTCAAATTGTGAACGTTTTTGGTTGTGCGTCACCGACGTTGGTATCCTCATTCGTTTTGGCCTCCTTTGTCACTGCTAAAAGCTCTTCCAAGGTGCTAAAAGCTCTTCCAAGGAGTTTTGAACTGTGTGAGTTTAATAACTACTTCTGGCAATCGCATAAAATGTCTCCAGTGGCCTAAGCTCAATTCTTAGCACGCCAAAATGCAGTTGATTACGTGTAATCTGCAATCATGAGGGGTTTGGATTTTGAAAGAGGGGAAAATGTTATCTGTTTGCATTACCACATTCGTGTAAAACCGAAACTCATCCGCGTAAAATAAAATATAGGTGTAAAATCTTAAACCGTGTATAATCAAAACCGCATGAAATAAACCTGCTTAAAACAAGGGTCTACTGTATTGCAATAAAATTATACAATTATTCCTTTCAATTTCAAGCTTTGATATTTGATTAGATACTTTTTTAGTATAATAAAAAACTAAAAAAGTTCTGTTGTGTTTTGGCTTTACAATCATAATTTTTGTGCTTTTTCTTTTTCAGTGATTTTGAAGCTCAGAACTAATAGAGTTAATTTTTTTTTTGGTAGTAACCTCACAAAAGAAAAATTTCTAAACTCTTGGCGCCAATATTATTTTTCTGGTATGAATTTCTAACAGAATTGAGAAATAATTTCGGATGACAAGTATGAATGTGAGACTATTTTGTGGAGAAGAATAAATCTTTGGTGTTGAATGAAAATATGTACTACTTTAATTCATAGTTTCTGCTGTTAACATTGATTTGTTACTAAATTTGTATTTAAATATATTTCTAGTTGTTTTAATTATGCTTCTTAGAATTCGTCTTAAATTTTCTTTCTTGTAGAAAAAAAGCTCCACAATGCATTAATTATGTAAAATATGTTGCATATCAATAATTATTATGATAGGGTTCCGCTATGTTTTTAGTAACCAGCGAACCCCTTTCATGGATCAATGTTCAGTGTGAACCTCTGTCATTATAGTAGGGGAGATAGCGACAGTTTTTAATACATTATTTATATAAAGCCAGAATTTCTTTAAATCTTAGATTAGTTTACTTAAAAGAAGAAAACGCGAGTCTACCAAAAAGTTATCGTTGCAATAATTAATAAAACATTTTGCAATATGTTGCAAAAACTTGTGAAATTGTCTTATATATATAAGGCTGAAACTCGGTTGTATTATTGATTACGTATAAACATAACGAAAAATATATGTCTACCGCGTCCGAAGCGTTGCCGTGCCGTGTCTACCACCCACGCAAGGTGCGAAAAAATCAGTCAATTTTGACTTAATATAAGCCTAAAATTTTTAAAAATAATTGTTTATAATGTATAAAATATAAAAACAAAAGTCTACCAGTTGTATTATGTTGCAAAGGCATGATAGACGCCACGGAATGTCGACCTCGTACCTCTATGTACCGTTAATCGGGCTGCTAGCGCTCGCTCAAAAAAGTTTGCTTATCGTCCCGAAATTTCAATAAATAATGCTGACTCATTTTTTAATAAATAGTTTAACTATTCACACTAAAATTTTTAATCTACCGTGACTAAAAGGTTGCATAGTCTTTGGTAGACTTGCTTAAAATATAAGGTAGTTGGAAAAGTATGATTATTTTATCATTTCATTCTTTATAAATGGAAATTTTTCAATTATTATTATTTTTTATGATTACAATTTTCTATCATATTTAAATTGATATTCACACTTTTGTTACATTATTCACACACACACACACACACACACACACACACACATATATATATATATATATATATATATATATATATATATATATATATATATTTAACTTCTTCAAAAATATTTTGAATCACCACCTTTTCAAATACATTTCGTAAATGGGGAAGTAAAGCTGTTTATTCATCTACTGCGAAGAAAGAAGAGGGGAGAGGGGAAGGACACGCCTTATAATAACCTGGAGTCTGGGCCTGAGTAAGGCCCCTATAGTGGAGGAGCCGACGCATCCGCCATTTTGGAGCAAACTTGATCTAGTGCTTCGCGGCGATAGCATTGCTGCTGATGTTTATATTTCTTTAGCATATGTTAAATTGGGTCAACAGATAATAGCCATCTGCAGAACTGAAAAATCTGCCTTACTGCATTTACTGGAAAATAACAGATTTTTTTTTAAATAATAAGCACTTTTCATAATGCACTCAAAAGGACAAAATCACTTTTCTGGGTCAGAAATGACAATTTAAAAATTCCTGTAGTTTTCAAAATTTTCCAAGAAAATGACACCACAAACGAAGAAAAGTGCGGTTCTAGTCATGTAGAGAATGTTTTACCATTATCTAGCTTTCAATCATAAATTTGAGTGTTGAAACACGCATTTTTTTTTCTTTGTGGGAAAGTCTGGTTTAAAATGCCTAATGTTTAAGTGCTTGAAAAACATCAATTCTGAACCACCAAAATTTCTCATCTATGATGGATTCTTTTTGTTATATCTAATGAAAGAAATTCCATCATCGTATGCTATGATATTGAGAAAATTATTAAGTATGTTCAGCAGTATTCGTAATAATTGTTTTCGACACGTACCCCGTCTCCTTCCATAAAAGATAACGAACATATCGTCGCCTCAGAGCAACAGTAAGATATATAATCCCAGAAATAACACTAAGATATCTTATTGTTGTTCTGAGGCGACGATATATTAAGCGGAACTCACAGAGGTCAAAAAAATCAGATAGGAGACTCTGCAATACGTCCCTCTGACTTTTTGAATCAATTAAAAAATATTACTTTTAAAGAAGATTTGCTAGAATATTTATTAAAAAACTGGGAACGAGATAACAAAGCGATTTATTTTGAAGATAAATTTTTTGTATATTAACTACAAATAGTGTTATAGATTTGAAACCATCATCAGAAAAGTTGTAAAAATAAGTTGCGTTCGACTAAACTCACCGGTCGACCGGTAAGTAACTGGTTACTAACCGAAGCGTTCTATGATCAACCGGTTACCACAGCGGTTACCATTCTAAGCAGTTGATTGGAGCACGTGATCATTAGCTGTCACGTGATTAACTAACCGGTCGCTCTCGGTCGAGCTCGTCGAACGCAACCATAGTAGATCATATTCAATCGTGCTCCAAACCGCGAAGAATCCGTCACAAAAATGATTTACCATTTTTGTAATTTTTGAAGAGCTGCAGCCTCCATATGACGTCCACCTACAATGTTCAGATACTGACGTATTAGTTATAATATTGGCTAACATGAAGTTTTTGAGTTCTTAAATAAAGGTCTGGATGGAAATTGGCGTTGGAAAATCATTAAGATGTATCAATGTCTCTGAACTTTACAAGAATTTAGGAGAAACCGTTTGTTCCGCCTTGGTTGCTTTACACGCAATGACTGGTTGCGATCAAAATCCGGCTTTTTTCCGAAAAGGAAAAAGTCCGGCCTTACGCTCTATTTACAAAGTCGAAAGAATAGACAGGAGCGTTAACAAATTTGAGTAAGTATCAGCCATCGCGCAATGTAAAATGCATGTCGCAAATTCGAATACAACTCGAAATTTTGGAAGAGTTGTGCGTCGAATGTACAGACAAAATATAAAATGGAAAAAATTAATGATGCAAGAACCATTACGTTTTTAAAAGTTTATAAAAATTTTGAAAAAAGATTAAGTAATTCTCGAAAACGTGAAGAGTTTTGATCCGTCATCCTTAACCCTATGTTAGTCTGAATTTCGTGAACATTTCCTCAGAACAGCTTGCATTTCGCAAATTTGGACAAATTCTCATTTAAAACGTCTGACAAGCTTATCACCTCTTGATTGTGGGTGGAAAATTGAGGACAACTGAAAAGTTTTTAAATGGTTTACTGAAAACAATTACCGCAAGCAATAAAAGATGTTACATTCGAAGAACAGCCTTCTGCTTCAGGTAATCATTTTTTTTTTTCAACCAGACTTGGCTTTTAATAAAATTCTTTCTTTTTTTTTTATCAATTGTTTTCTATTACAGATATTGATGATTTTACCGAGGCAGCTAATTAATAGTACCGACATTCACAGTGATGATGATTATTAAACTGACAAATGATGCTAAGTTGAGTGTAAGACATTTTGAATATAAATTCAGCAACGAAAGCTAAAACAAAAATTATTTGGGCGAGTCAGACGTGAGCGGCGATGCACCTGATGAATAGTTAGTTTAAATAAAATTATGTTCCTTGCTACAGTTTTATAGGTTACAAGTGGTAACCGCACGGTTTTGCTCGTAATAGAAAAATTAAAAGGTCTTTTGGTTCGCCTGTATATTTACAAAGAATGTATGGTGAATATTCTCGCCAATTGGCTTGTACCCATGTTACAGTTCCACGTTATGATAATTTCGTATCTCGCCAATTGGCTTGTGCCCATGTTACGGTTCCACGTTATGATAATTTCGTAATTTACTCGTCCATCTTATGATAATTTTGTTCTTAAAATTGGAATAGAAAAAGAATCACATCGAATTGCACACCCCCATGCTACAAACTAACTTTGAGCCAAATTTCATGAAAATCGGCCGAACGGTCTAGGCACTATGCGCGCCACAGAGATCCAGACATCCTCCGGACATCCAGACAGAGAGACTTTCAGCTTTATTATTAGTAAAGATTAATTAATATGTAAAGTACTGTTTATTTGATTATTTTTAATTATTTATTGTTATGTAAGATCGATGCAAAAAATTTTATTTCATAAGTACTTGACCATAAAAAATAAAAAATTAATAAATAAAAGAGGCATAATTTAAAAGGTCAAGACATTATTAATGAAAAAAAAAATCACTATAATTTTTTACATAATTTTAATTTTTATAAAATAGTTTTTAATTTTGTTTAAATGTTAAAATTATTTTTTTAATATGCTTAAATCATTCATACTTTTCCAACTACTTTATAATTTAAGCAACGTCTACCAAAGACTAAGCAACCTCTTAGTCACGGTAGACTAAAAATTTTAGTGAAAATAGGATTTAAACTATTTATTAAAAAATAAATCAGCATTATTTATCGAAATTTCGGGACGATAAGCAAACTTTTTTGAGCGAGCGCTAGCAGCCCGATTAACGTTACATAGAGGTACGAGGTCGACATTCCGAGGCGTCTATCATACCTTTGCAACATAATACAACTGGTAGACTTTTGTTTTTATATTTTATACATTATAAACAATTATTTTGAAAAATTTTAGGCTTATATACTTAAGTCAAAATTGACTGATTTTTTCGCACCTTGCGTGGGTGGTAGACACGGCACGGCAACGCTTCGGACGCGGTAGACATATATTTTTCGTTATGTTTATACGTAATCAATAATACAACCGAGTTTCAGCCTTATATATATAAGACAATTTCACAAGTTTTTGCAACATATTGCAAATTTTTTTATTAATTATTGCAACGATAACTTTTTGGTAGACTCGTGTTTTCTTCTTTTAAGTAAACTAATCTAAGGTTTAAAAAAATTCTGGCTTTATATATATTGTCATAAAATTTCGGTCGCTATCTCCCCTACTATTAGAGTGTATTGATACTCTTAGTTTGTAGATAATTGAACTTAATTGAATTAATTATTATTCATTAGAGGGGAATAGTGCTATGTTTGGAAAAAGTATAGTAGTTTAAATGTAACTTTATTTACAAATTCTGGAGTACGAAATTTGAAGTTGAACAGACAAAAATCAACAGTTTACTAAACAATTAAAGTTCAAAATTGAATAACAAATTAATGCAATTAGTGAGGTTGTTTCAGCTTGTTCAACTTTAATATAATGGGCTTAACAGTCAATATCTGAACAAGGACAGCTCAAGACATCTTTGGCTTTGAGATTTAAGTATTTTGAATTAATTAACCGTTAATTATTAGTTTATTCCAATTTTAATCAATTTTTGCATAAATCTTCTAATATAAGGACGAAAAAATGCTCACCCAAATTAGAATATCTATAGAAACCCCTGATATGTCTGCATATGATACAATTTGTTCTAATTATTTTTAACAAATTTCATGTTAAAATGTAGGTGAGCCTTCAATTGAAAGTCTATTGTTGAGCAATGCTTTCATTTAAATGTACATCTGAGATTTTCAAAGCAATATAAAGACTGTCCTACCACTGACTGTATGGAATTGGCAAACGTCCAATTAAGACGCGTCTATCTGAATGAGGGGGAAAAGCAGACCCCAAAGAGTTCCTATTTTTCCTACTTTTTAAAGCTCTCTCCTTATTTTCCTACTTTTTCCTTTTTTTTCCTACTTTTTCTTTCTTTAGTATAGCACTTCTAATTGTGCATTGATTCTTATTTTTACAATGCCGCACCGATAATTTTCTGCATGTTTCAATTTTGAAAAGAAAAGCAAAAGAAACAAGTGGATCCCGAGCTTTTCATTGACTTGACTACAGTAATTTCTGGAAGGAACGCCGCGGCGTCTGCGTGTTTAAAAGTAAAATTTTTCGTAAGTGACTTTTTTTGCCGTTGCGGCGTTTATGATCGACTTTTCTTTTTATCGCCCCGACTTCAGTCCTACTGTTTTAACGAATCAATAAAGAAATAGAATCTGGCACATTCTGATGCAATTACATATTATTTACTCGTCAACTAGAAGCTTTAATTAAAGTAAACGACCGAAAAATGCCGAATTTCCTATTCGCCAATTTTTTGTGCAGATGATTACAAGTGAAATGGAGCTCTATTTAAACAGAAATGCAGTGTAAAACTTTAAAAGGAACGTAAGGAAGCAAAAAATGAAAAACCTGTACACTGTACATATTTTATTGATGTTAGTACAAAAAAAAAAAAAAAAAAAAAAAAAAAAAAAGCGGCAGATAACAGAAATTCCCAAAAATAGACCACTTCAAAAATAATCGCAGAAACTCACTTTTTTCACGCATAAATATGATTATTGTTCATTCTAGATCATAAACATGAATAAACATGATTATCAGGGTTCGCTGATATATATCACGATATATATCCAATATTTATTTTGAAAATATCATGATATTTTGTTATTTTTGATATTTATTTTTTCAACCACAGTGTTTTCAATATAAAAATTATATTAATCATAGTAATATTTTACATTTATTTTTGAAAATAACCAAAAAGTTATGTACTATACTTTTAAGATGTATTAATACATCATTAATATAACAAAGCAATATATTACTTTTTATTTTATATTCATAAAATTATTAGTAAACTAACAATTTTAATTCCGATCTAAAGTGCTTAATTTAATATTAAACGTTGGTCAGAAAAAAAAGAAAGTGTCGTATGGCTGTGCACCAACTAATACATATTTTTTATTCCTCATTCATATTATAACTGTGTAAAAGTAGCTAACAGAAGAAAAATGAGTAAAAAAGCTAGTGCTAAATTAATTCCATTAAAACTGATTAAAATTCAAATGAAATGCTAGAGGTAAATAATAAAAGAAACCTTAATTTTAAGTCTTCGTATTGTAATAACAATGTAAGAAAAGAAAGAGTGTTTTGAAGATACATTTACTATTTTGAAGACTTGAGTTTGGGTCGATTGAAAATATCGGATATATATCAAAATATCCGATACATATATCAAAATATCTCTCTCTCTCTCTCGGATATTTTCAATATTTTCGAAATCTGATGATTATAAAATTTCATTTTCTTCCCTTGTAAAGAGTGTATTTGCAAAAAAAATTGTTGGATAGAGCCACAAGCAAATATGTACTGTATTTTTTTTCTTTTTAATGGGTATTTTCTACTCTGATATATTATCATCATGAATATCGAAGAGTTCATCATTTTTATGTGCTGCGTTAATGGTAGTGCGGCATTTCTGAATATTTAAAAAATTTTGACCGACTCTTTCTCTTTTCGGGGTGCGGCACTTATACCGATGTGGCGTATCTACTGTAAGTTATTGTGCTCAGGGCGCCTGATCAAAGGGAGGGGGGAGAAAGAGATATATGCAGGCATTTGATTCCAGGTGCTCCCCCCTCACTCTCAATTTCTTGAACAATTTCCGAATGAATATTTTTTTTGTATGGTGAGGATTGAGATAAACTACATGCCTTCCCTTTTATGCACAGATAAACATAAGTAACTGATCTTTGTCTTTGATAAAAATGTTATGTTTACCAGGGGCATGGATTTTTCCTTTTTTTTTCGTGACAAACATTTTGGAACAAGAAAGAGGTAAAAAATCATCAAACTAATAAAACAATATTCGTTTTTATTTCCTGATTAAAATTAAAACTGGCCCTTCATTTTGATTTTTCCCCCGGGGGTGGCTAGCGAAGGATTTATACTGAATGCAACAAAAACCGCACAAACTTGTAAAGTATAGTTAAGCATTAATTTTCCAAAGCCAGGGAGGGGAGAAATCGACCCCACTGGCCCCCATAAATGATGTGCCTGAAACAAAAATTTATATTGAATGCTAAAAATACATAATATAATACAAACCCTTTAGTTTACTTATTTTGTTATTTATTTAATTATTTTATTATAAATTTTATGTCCCATATTTAAGAACAAATTTATTTTAGTTCTGCATTTTCAGTCTTTTTAATTTTTTTTCAAATTAAAGCATCTGCCCCTGCTTATTAACCGACTTCAAAAAAGGAGGTTATGATTTCGTATTGCGGCATTTTTTGTGTGTTTTCGAATTATTCCAACACTACTGGACCGATTTGAAAACTTTTTTTTTGTTTGGAAGGGTATACTTCCCAGATGGTCCCATTGTAATTTGGTCTGGATCTGATAAGAGGTCCCGAAGAAATCCAAGAAACTTTAAATTTCATACGTCATGGTCACGTGCTGTTGCTGTGATCGGTGTATTTTCACACCTAAGGTTTGGTTTTCTCTTAAACGATATTTAATTCTCGCGGCACAGGGATGATTAATTTTCTCAACGCTGCGCCGCATGGTAATTTTTTATTATAGGTGTTACTAATGTATTTATTACTGCGTAGCAAAGCAGTAAATTAAATATATTTTGCTACTTTAATAGTTGAATCAATAACCTTAATATTTTATTTACTAATAAATAACTTTATTTAGGCACTAAAATATAAAGTTCTTTATTTAATATTCCAATTTTTAAATATATTTAGTGTTCAATTGAGGGGGAATTGAATACAGAACACCCCTCCCCCACGATTTAATTTATATTCTTTAATAATATACATTATAACTGTATGATTTCTGAAGTTTGACCAATATTCTAGATTTACTATTTCACGATGCCGGCAGTTCAATTTGAAATTAGGGTTGTATTAATTAGCAGGCTTCAAAAAAAGAAGGAGGTTCTGAACTCGTCGGATTTGTTTTTTCTTTTTACAATTTCCTTAAATACTCGAAGACACCTGTACCCAGTGGCGTGCACAGGGAGGGGGGAGGGACACCTGTTGGTCGGGGCCCGAGCCTGGAGGGGACCCAATACCTTTGTAACTAACCGTGAAATATAGGGGTAAACAATATGGAGAGGGGCCCGGAAAAGTCATTTGTGATGGGCTCCAAAATTTCTGTGCACGCCCCGGCCTGTACCGATAAGGAAAAGTCTTTTTTTTTTTTGTTTGAAACAGCGTAGTTCCTCGGCGGTCTAATGTTAATCAACTTCAGGTTTGATGAAATTGAAGGAACTCTTCAAATATCATACTCACATTTAAATCGATTTGTACTTTATTAATTTTGTATATCGTCTCACTTAGTGAACCGGTTTTTATGCTTTTCTTTGTTTATTGGTGGTTTTGTTTAGGGGTGGTCTAACTTAGGTTCCAAATCTTTGATTTACCCTATTTGTTCTTTAGGGAAAAGTTAAGGGTAAAACAATAAATTTCATGCAGTTTCCCTCACAAACGAATAAATATAAAACCCATCGATAAACAAAGGCCATAAAACAAAGGTTTATACTTTCTTTACCTATAGTTAAAGAAAGTACTAAAAATATATATTATTAAAAGTAATGATAATAAAAATTTTGAGTTAAGGATTCTCTGAAGCAAACATAAAATTCATTCTATTGGAATTTTTAATCTTCATCTATAGTGGGGCCATGTGAAGAAACATGCGACTTTTATTACGAGTTACATGACACTAATTGCGAAACATAAATTACTATTTACAATATTACAATTCTAAAATTTACAATTTTACAAATTTAAACTTAAAGCGATTTCGTTTTTTTTTTTTTTATTTTTTTTTAGTGACTTGTGCATTTGCTTTCGGAAAGTAAACTTTGATCAAGCTGAACAAATGATGAAGACAATTTTTTTGTACATAGTTAGGCATTTGAAAAAGCCTTTCTTCACAGTCGTCGGAAGTCTCCGAGACGCTCGCCGTGTCTTTTACACCACTAAAAAGCAAAAAATAAATTACTTTTAAATTAAAAAAAAAAAAAACGCCTTCAAAAAATACCCAAAAACTAAGAAGCAAAAAATAACTGATTACACTTACATTTATTTCCTACCCAAATATCGAAATAAAATTTATTTTTCAAAATTCCAGCACAAAAATCAACTAAACACCGAATTATAAAATAAACACTGATTTAAATGACTAAACGATGAATTATTTTAAATACCTAACTAATTATATACGATCTCTTAATTTTTAATAACCTTTTGAAGTCGGGGCCTCCTATAAACTACTACCTAACGTAACTGAGTAGGTTTAGTTTTAAAGACTTAATTTCGCGTATGGTTAAATTAGTGTTTAATTCAGGATTCGGTGGATTGTCAGTTACGTTATGTAGTTATTTATAGGAGGCCCCGACTTCAAAAGGTTATTAAAAATTAAGAGATCGTATATAATTAGTTAGGTATTTAAAATAATTCATCGTATAGTAATTTAAATCAGTGTTTATTTTATAATTCGGTGTTTAGTTTAGTTAGATTTTTGTACTGGAATTTTGTAAAATAAATTTTATTTCTATGTTTGGGTAGGAAATAAAATGTAAGTGTAATCAGTTATTTTTTGCTTTTTAGTTTCTGGGTATTTTTTGAAGGCGGTTTTTTTTTATTTAAAAGTAATGCAAGAAAGCATGTCAGCTGATTATTTTTAACTAAAACTAATTTAATGTTTGCTTTGCTTTTTGTATCATAATTTATGACAAGGAGCTGAAAGTGTAAGAATTTTCAAATGATAAATTAATGCTATGGAAGGAATGTTTTCGTTTTTGACCAAAAAAAAAAAAAAAAAAATCTTTAACAAAAATGCTTTTATTCAACTAAATTTTATTATTATTATTATTATTATTATTATTATTTTTATTGCGATCGCTATATTGCATTTTATTCTTTCACACTTAAAATTTTTATTACTGTATTTTTGAAAAGTATTTCTTTGTTTGGATTTTGTGTTCATATTTTTGTAACTAATATCTTTGTTTCCAACAGTTCATTTTTCCTACTGATAATTGTCAGCTTGTTTCTTTCGTTTTGTTTTTGTGATTCGGTCTTTCATTAAATCCCTTTAATACTTCAAAAACACTGTTATTTTATTTTTTTGGACAGTTTTAAATCAAAAATATTGTTAGTTTATTTTACATTAGAAATAAAATTTACGCTAAGTTTGTTTTCTCTTGACGTGTGTGTAGTACTATCTCTTCCTAATTTTTCCTACTTTTTTAAGTGATTTTTTCCCTACTTTTCTTGCTTTTTTAACTTTAGATTCCTTATTTCCTACTTTTTCTCCCCAAAAAACCACTTCGGGGTCTGGAAAAGTAAAAACGTGATGCGCGTGTTCCGAATGATACTTTGCTCATATCAAACATTTCCAAAAAATATTATCTTATTATCATGCCGTGGCGCGAGTTTCATTGTAGATGACATCAGTGTTACTCGAAAATTCGCCATTATACATATGAGGATTATTTGTTTCTTTTGATATGGCAATACAGATTGAGATTTTGAATTCAAGAAATTTATTATTGATTCGCTTCTTATTGCAGATAAAGGTTCTTCAAATCCTAATTTATTGTGTAGTATTTTCATCACATCTTTAAACTAGTATGTTGTGGCCATCACGAAACTTTCTTCTATATTTTTCTTTTTTTTCTGATCCCTCCCCATGCTTGACGAGGAAGCAATATTCCCAACAAAAACAAAATTACACATGCAAAAAACTTGACGACCATCCCAATGTCTGAATTATTGCAAAAGCAAAGCAAAGAGCGAAAATTGAAAGTTATTTTAAAAGCCTTGCTTGAATTAATTACAATTATTTGTTAACAAACATAGGATGGCAACAGTTAAAAATTTTAAATCATTGAGATGATATTTCCGATCATTTCCATACAATTAAAATCACGAGAAATACGCAGACGACAATCTATTACGATTTATCTTTCTTACTGTTGCATAAATAAAGCTATTTTTATTCGCAAAAAGAAAAAAAAAAAAAAATCAACACCTCTTGGAGCGATTGGCGTCAAAATTGAACCAAAGCCTGTTTACATATGGATTAACATATATTCCAAATTTCAACCAGAACGTAGCATTACTTCTTGAGATAGGGCACTCACAATGGAAAAAAAGAACGGGCGATTGCTCTACCCCCTTTTTAGCTGTTAACACCAAAATAAAATCAGCTCTTATACCCACTAAGGACTACTTGCCGATAATTTTTTTTTTCATTCCGTTCATTATTTCTTGAGATACAGCAGTCACAATTGACGACAAAAAAACGTTCTATAGCTCAACCCCCGTTTGAGTTATTGACACCAAAATTGAATCAGCACCTGTTCTTGTTACTGGCAACATATGGACCAAATTTTGTTTGATTCCGCCAGTTACTTCCTGAGGAATAGCAAGCACGCGCAACTCAAAAAACGTCCCATTGCTCCACCCCCCTTGGAGGAATTCGCGCCAAAAACCAATGGGCACAAGTTCACATAGGGGCACATCAGGCACGTAGCTAGAACTTTGTTAAGGGGGGGGGGGTCCAAGGTTGCACTAACTTCAAAAGAGGAGGCATGCTAAAGCAGAATTAGTAGCTGATAATTACACAAGACTAAGATAAATCCAATTAAAACTGATCATTAAAATATGATAAAAAACTAAAATTAATTAAATAATTGAAATTAATAGAATCATTAGTTAAAATTAGTTAACAAAAAAGTTTATGTTAAGTGGTAAATTAATTATTGTCAGTTTGTAAATTAACATTAAACTGAAAGTTATCACATACAAAGTTTCCAAATATGGGTGAACCTCTGTCCTCCTGAAAATAAGTGATATATTTTCTATTAGTAAAAAGGGCACAATAAAAGAAAAACGGAAAACGAAAACTGTTCTAGAAATTACTTGGAAAATGCATGCGATAATTTAATAAAATATTAAAGCTTTGTAATATATTTCAACAAAATATGTACATTTCTACTTATGCCATTTTATTTGAAAACTAGAAAGTCACCCGTCAAGGCATGACGGGTGAAAATTGCTTCAACTCTTCTTCATTTGAACGAAGCAATTGCCAATTGTTTGGTGATATTTTGATAGTTGAAATTTTAACTCTAACACCAGTGGATTAACCCTAAACTCCAGTAGATAGCGTTCATTGTTTTCGTTTCTTCATTCCTGTGATATGACACAGTCTTACCAGTAAAACTGTTCAAGTTACCGGATCGAGTTCAGCCTTGTCACAATAAAGCCTTTCCTTGCATGTTAAACATTACCAAAACATATTATCGAATTACATATCATGCCGTGGTGCGAATTCATTGTTGAAACACGCGGGTTACTCGATCATCGGCATTATTTATATGAGGATAAATAAATCTATATCTATGGAGTCGAATGTATAACTATATGAATGTTACATAAGATAACCTTGTCCGATTTGAACAACATTTCAGGCAAAATCCCACAACTCTCTCAACGAAAATATTAACAAGGTTTCATTTAAAAAGCTTGAATTAGTTTTTATTTATTTACATTTATAATATTCTTTTGATAACACGAAATAGAATGATATTTCCAATCTTATCCGTGTTCTAATTATCATTCCTAATCATCAATTAAAAGCTTGAACAAACTATTAACTCTTTGAGGGAAGGAGGCTACCTTTGTTGCAACCATTTTTTATATATATATATTTTTTTTCTTTCTTCAGCCAACTGACACAGTGATTTCAGTTAGCTGAAAAAAAAAAAAAAAAAAAAAAAGAGAAGCAAGAAATAAATGGTGTTCTCAAGTGAAGTCGCTATTCCTCAAAGGGTGAAAGCTGTTCGAAAAAATTTTAAATATCGGAAAAGGCGTATTGCCGTTTTTTATCATTATTTTTTTCTTTCTAACGGGGCTGTATTAGAGGCTTTAGCCTTTTGCGGAACAAGTGCGAACCAACGATACGGCATCCAGTCAATCATATGCCACCATTAAGGTGCGGATGTGAATGTCACAGGAAAATTTGAAGCCCGGTTTCCACCAGATGGAGACACCTGAGCTCTCTTCGATGCGAAACTGCAAAAGGAATTTAATTTTGTGAAGAGTATTCACAGTCAAACGACCTAAGGGATCTTTTACATGCCGATTAATGGAATGTATACCTAATGAATTAAATTAAGCATCTGTGTAATTTTATTTTAGCAAAATGTTGTTAATTTTAGCAACAATACATATCATATTTTACGACGCAGGTAATGATTTTTTTTTCTCCAATACGATGTTAGCAAAATACTCTATTGCAAGAAATAGTAAATATCTTTAGCTTGAAGAAAATAACTGTTAAAAAAAAGGCAATATATAAAAGAAAAGCTCAAAAACGTTTACCTCGTATTCACCTTTTTTGTTTCTTTGCTTGTAACGCAGTAAATAGCGGTAATTTTCACCTAGTAATTTATAGTTAAATGCACATGCCTGTTTTTTGTTACGTTAAATGCTACCTTCACAATTTACTAAAGATGGATGCATAGATGCTAATTAAATAACTCCTTAGTACAAAGCCAGTGAATAACAATCAGAAAATGTATTCCAATGATGCAAATACAAATATGTTTTACGGAACAACATCGAATAAGATTTTTTTTTCGTCAATTAAAAACTAACTGTTTTTCTTTGGGAATCATAGAATCACAATTCAGTAAGATTTAAAAGTAATAATTTCTAATAAATTACTTATTACATGAGTTAATATGGCCGAACTTGTAATTTCATAAACGGATCACAGTAAAATACTCAAGTAATTTTCAATTTAATTTTTCTATAAGATTTTGATACCGTAAAAAGTTTGTTACATCAACTTCAAGTTTTATTTATTCATTTATTTTATTTATTTTACCTTCAAACACGAATTTTTTTTGGGGCATTTAATATGTTCCATTATCATGCTTAAATATTGGGGGGAAAACATCAGTAAAAAATCTACGTAATTTGTTACTCAGAAAGGAGAGAGATGTTAAAAGTAATCTAAAAGTTCAAATAAAATTTTTATCAAAATATAAAATGAATCTGAAATGAGCCATGCCAAAAATATAGAGTTAAAATGAAAAAAAAAAAAAAAAAAAAAAAAAATCAATAATTATTTTTCTCATCCTCAAACACACGAAATGTGTAGAATTTCTTTTTTCGCTGCTGGCTGAGAATCTAAAATGAGTTTTTAAATGGAAAAACACATTAACACGTAAAATTGCTCGTATTATCAAGGAAACTTTAAAAGGGAGCACTGCGACTTACCTAGTTTGGGTAAACTTAATTTTCTTTCGCATACAATTTTGTTCAAGATATTTTTCCTATAAGTATGACGTAAATAAATCTGCGTGTTAAAACAGAAAAGAATCGGAATTCAATTACTGATTCTCCAGGAACGCACCTCACTCTGGCTGTCTTTCGTACAACATGCGTCTACGAAATCCACGAATATCCAAAAAGAAAAGAGAAAGAAATAAAGAAAACCACGCCAATGAGCCTGTGGGATACAGCGGAAGTGGCAATAAATGCTTGTTTTTACTTTGCCAATGGCAATTTGATAGACCAAGGAGAGGGGCTGGATTTCAAGGTCACAGGACCCTGCTGGTTTGAAAGTCGAAAGGGACATTTCCCCGTTTCGGACGGAGTAGGTGACACAGCAAAAAGCAGACGAAAATTGGGAACCTGCAGTTGTTGCACGAGGTTCTCGTGTTCTGAATTGACTCAAACGCTGAGAAAATTGCCGATTACTGGGAATATTTAAGGGGAGAGAATGCTGCGTTTTATAAAATCATTATCTTTCGGAAAAATTTTGTTGATGCGAGATGCAACAACTGAGAAAAAAGGAGAGGGGTCTTTCGGGAAGGGGGGGGGGGGGTCCGGACCCCATGGACCCACCCCTTGGCTACGTCCTTGGGCACATATGTGTACCAAATTTCGTTCGATTTCATGCGGTAGTTTTTGCTGTAGAGCGGCCACAAAAAACTGGTCACCCACAGACGTGACACACACACACACACACACACACACACACACACACACAGACAGACAGACAGACATTTTCCAAAAATAGTCGAAATGGACTCAGCACACCTCAAAACGTTCGAATCCGTCAAAATTCGAAAATTTGCACGAATCCAATACTTTCTTCTATATATTAGATATAGAAGAAAGTAAAAATGTTGTGTACCCATTCACCTTCTTCGCAAAATACCTAGTTTTTGGGCATTTACCTAAGGCAATAAAAAAACTTACCTACTACTGCCCTAAAGAAACTTACCTTCCCGCTGCATATTTTTCCGATTCACATCACTACGTGCATAAGAAAAATATTGAAAGATAACTGAGGGTTCAAAAATAAGAGAGATTAATTTATACAGTGAAATCCTGTTACAACGAATTTTCAGGAGGCCACTTATTTTTCCCCGTTGGTAATGGAATTCAAACAATATGATGATGATTCAATCAGGATTGAAAATTAATTTTGTTAAAACGAATATTTCGTTGTATTAATATTTGTTGTAACTATAATTTTCTGCAGTGGTATATAAAAATAGCACTTCTGAGTAGATAGCTGAGGGCAAGGGTTAGGTCCCCCAACCTCTTGATTAGGCTACAGAATGTGGAACAAGTTGAGAAGTTTCAAATTGTAAGAATGATAATTTATTCTACAATGCAAGATAGTGATATTTACAATAAAATTCAATTTCAAATGTTACAGCATTTTCAAACATCATCATATAAATACTCCATAGCATTCACTAAAGCTTTTTTCTCTTTCATTTTGGTGGGCTTTGAGCTCCTTAAACTACTAGTGATTGTGCACCATTTTTTATCTCTTGCCCGAACTACAAAATTATGGTTTTTAGCTAATAATGTCTCTACAGGGAATGCACTATTGTTCCTTGGAAACTCTCCCACATTCAACCAATGTGCATACAGGTGACATGCCTCATCAGACTTATCATCTTTCAGGGTTGTCCACCGTATTTCCGCAGTTGTGTTTCTAAGTGGTCCACATCTGAAGATGTTACACTTTACGTATTGTTGGAGGCTATTTAACTGGATCTGAATGCTGGCCTTGGTAAAAAAATCAATTCTGACGACTTCCCGGTCTTGGCCAGAAACTGCTGACAACATATAAATACCGAAGCACTCGGGAATCAAATTGTCACTGTACACTTTTGAAAATGGCGTCCATTTCCGAAACGTCCTATCACAAATATCACAAGGGGCCCTCCAATCGCACTTTTTGATTACCTCTACTGTTTTCTTGTGCAACTCTTTGGATTTTTTCCAAACTGGATCTTTTGTAGGATGACACCATTTTTGAAGATTTTTTGAAAACACCAAAAAGTTACTCGTCTCTAATAAGTTGGCACCAGGCCACTGCTCTAGGAACCTCGGTAAGACAGCATTATTGAACCAGTGTGCACACAAAGCGATGACTTCTTTGTCATCGATTCTCTTTGAACAAAACCACCTTACAATAATTTCTGATTTACTTGCCTTTGACTTTCTGTTCGACAGTTGTTCTTTTATGATGTCTATAGTCTGGGTCGATTGCAACTGAATGTCGGTGTGGTCCAGTATAATACTAACTACTTCTGTGATGCCTTTGCTTTTGAGAGCAACCATGCAGACTCCAGGTTTAAGTGGTATCTTTTCGTAAACTTCTTCGTCTACAGGTAACCAGTTGCAGAATCTTTTATCACAGTACTCGCATGTGTCAAACCAACCTCTGCAAACTACAACCGGCACCTCTTCACCTTTGGCATTTGATGTCAGAAGAAATTTGGACTGCTTTTTTCGCCCTATAAAAATAGAACAAGTTTTATTCCTGTAAATTAGAAACAACTGTATTGACTTAAAAAAACGTAAAATACTCGTGACAGCGGAATGTCTTTTAATATTTTGGCTGGGCATGGAGCTTCAAATTTTGAGCCCTCCTGCCAAAAATTAACGGAGCCCCTTACCGCCCACTGTATAGGGCCGTGGGCCCCCCACACTGTGAGATTTGCAGGTAGGGGAAAAAGGGATATATGTGAGCACGGGGCACTTGTGAACATGGTATGTTTTACTAAGATAACGTGAAGCAAAAAATCTTGAAAATTTCTCTAGTAATGGTAGAACCAGTCCTACTTCTTGACCAGACTTTTAGATCAAGGAGCCAGTATATGTTCTTGTAGTGACAATTTATTTGATTTAGCAGATGCTGATGTACTTTTATCACTCGTCTTCACATAAAAACATATTTTAAACTAATTATTAATTTAAAATTAATTATTGCAAACCATTATACAAACATTCAAGTAAATTTATGATAAAGTTGGAATTTTTAAATTAAATTAAGAATTCTTTATTTTTGAAAATTAGTTTTAAGGTAGATAACAGGACACTTGTGAATATATACAACATGTAGGGGCTCATGTGAACATTTCCCATATCCTCTTCCTAATATAATATTAGTGTAGGGTTATTGTAAGTGTTTAAAAAAGGTGTAAAGATTTATAATTATTATTTTTGTATAATTAGCTTGTAAATGTATTGTTCATCATTATCAATTAACCATTTATTTACTTTATGATTTTTAAATTTATTAATTCATTTGTTACAAAGTAGTTGACCAAAAATTTAGTTGTATATCATATTTACAAGAAAAAAAAAGACAAAATATTTTCTTTTAACTAAAAGCTGAAGTTCAAATAATTTTTAAAATTCATCATCATGTCTTTATGAAGCTAAAAGACATTAGATAATAAGAATAAACTTTTATATAATAAAATATTCTTTGTATTGTTTTGTCTTAAAAAGTTTTTTTCTTTTCGATCCAGTAATTAGAACATGCTACGAAACTTGAAATTTGACCGTGAACAGGGTTATGCAGTTAGGAAAAAAGTCTCTAATTGATAGTTATTGCACAATTTAAACTGACGCAGTATAGTTTACAAAACCTACAATGCAATTGGTATGTTTTATATTAAAGAGTTTTTCATTGAAACACGATGCTTTTCCTGCAGTTTTCAATTGTGTTCTCATGTGCCCCAGGCTTGTTCACATATGCCCCCTATAGAGGCACATGTGAACAATTGATGACATTATTAAAAAATTTCATGAAGTAAAGAAATAATTCTTTTAAAAATCTGAAAAAAAAGAAAAGAAAAACCTCCAGGCCACAAAGAAAAGGCTAGGTAATCAATCATGGGGACACAATTGTTCCGAAAGATAGATAATACTTTTTGAGAACTTAAGAGTTGAAAAAAATTGTTCACATGTGCCCCCTTTCCCCTATGTCTGAGGCCTGCTTATGGTGCGATATTTGCTGTTTTCGTTTTTGGTCCATAATTTTGAAAAGTATTCCAGGGAAGGGCTCTAAATCTTCCTTCCCTTTTTTTAAAAAATCGATCGGGGACAGTCCCTGAGCTCCATCTCTTACCCTAACGCCAATAAACATGGTCTATAATCATGTTTCTAAGACTTCAATTTCTAGAAATTTCCGCATTGACTCATTAACCTTTTTTCCCCATAGCATCTGCGAAGAAAGTCTAAATATGTGTTTTTAAAACAAAAATTTTCAAAATTTTGCCCGGAACCCCCTTTCTCATCAGATCAAAAATGTTTCTTTTTTTTGTTTTTGTTTTTTCAATGTGCCACCCTAAAACTTTTGTTTGATTCTAAACATTTATATTCTCAGAGTTCGTATCTGCTTCGTGATATAAATGAAACGAATGTTTTGGAGACTAGGAGAAAGGAAAATTTTTGTGTACTAGGAAAAAATAGAGAATCATTGCAATGATTCTCCTTTTTGTGTGTTTATGACTGTATATACTTATATCTATGATATACAAAATAAGGGGCACTTTGCGGTGCTCCCTCATTTCGTGGCCTCCGGGGCGATTGCCCCACTCGCCCCCCCCCCCTCTTCGGACGGCCCTGGTGTTCAACAGAGTGCAAAATTACCAGGAATTAATAATTAATGTTCCTTTTTTTGAATCTATTGTTGATATCTGTTTTTTTTTTGTTTTGTTTTATTTGTTTAAAGAATGGGATTATTCCTAATTTCCTGATAAGTTAAAACAACTATTTTTCTAACCGTTTGAATGCTATCATAAATAAAATACATAAATAAGTTCATCAAATGAAATAACTTCGGCCTGCAATTTTTAGTAAGATTGTACTGCAAAAAAATTATTAATATCATTATTATTTTTTAAAGATTTTCAGCTTGTTAAAGTAATCGAAAAAAGCAGTACATAAAATACCTAATGTAGGTGGCAAAGCACTCTAGGATCTAAGAATGTCTTGGAGAAAACTTGGCAGCACATTATCTTTTTGTGTAAAGTACATAATTATCTTTAAATTTTCCATTAAGTTGCTCTTCAATTGCAGTAACTAATTTGTTTGTTTGAATTCAAGTGACCAAAAATTATTTCCCTCCTAATAGTCTATGGGCCGAGTGCAAATATCGTTCAAGTTCGTTTACCAATCTTAGGGACTATGTGAACTTGCTTGAAATCTATTATAAATGATGAACTCAATAGAAAAATACAATGTTCACACGCTGGAATTGTCTCATTAAGTTTTAATTAGTAATTGAAGTAGGAACTATGTTCCGTGGACTGTTAGCACATACACAAAAAAAAATTGTCTCTAGATGGCGCTACTAAACACAATAGTTATAATGTAAAAATTTAATAAATAGTTTTCCAACCGAAATTTTACTGTTTTGCTCAGTTTTTCGTTGCAAAATATATTAATACGTTTTAAATTACTTACTTTCGCTTCGTAATTTTGTAACTAAAAGGAAATAAAAAATTGTATCAATCCGCAGCTCTGAATGATCTTCATCTCAAGATTTCGTTTATTACACTAGAGCAAGCACACATAGACATTGTTAAGTAGAAAAATTAGAAGGCACTTTACTTCACAAAAAAGATATTAATGAATCACCGAATAGCAATAATTGACCTACAAAATCTTAAGAACATAAACATCTCTAACAGATGCCATCGATGTTTAAAAAATATTATGTCGGAGTTGGCCGAGCGGGGGCCGTTGTAATTACTTGTGAGATTGGTGTGAGGAGGCAATTGAGCAGAGTTCGCTAAGCATAGCTTTATTTATACAATTCTATGTACAAGATGATGATGATGAATATGGAATGAATGATGGGTAGTAACCTGACCGACTAAGGCCAGCTAAGCCCTTCTCGCAAACCGCGAGAAGAAAATCACAGCCTCCCGTGTGTACGGGACCGAGAGACGTACCTCTTCTCTCTTGAGCTTCCAGGGGTCAACTGCCCCCTTCTTCGCGCGGCGTTCTCTCCTCCCCCTCACTCCTTCCCCACTTTTGGCGGAGCGCGCTGTCGATCGCGACATATAGCCCCCTTCTTAAGCGTGAAATATGCCCACAAGGCTTTTTTTCACAAGAGAGCCGAGGAGAGAACCTCACGCATATAACATTTTGATTGAAATGCTTAAAAGAAAATAATATTCTGGAATACATAGCACACATAAATGCAATTAAATAAGCATGAAAACATAACGATTCGAAAAGTTCGCAGGTCTTTTCAGTCAATTTCTAGCCGTGTTAGTGCATCGGCTGATTGATTTGCCTTTCCAGGTGTGTGACTCAGCTTAACGTTGAACTGTTGAAGAGCCAACGCCCATCTTGTTAACTTTGGGCTTCGTGGAGTTGTTACAGCCAGAAACTTTAACGGATTATGATCAGTCAAAATCTGGATTTCGGAACCGAAGATCCAGTGTTCGAACTTCTTGAGTCCAAAGAGCACACCGTAAGCTTCTTTTTCGATGGTCGACCAATTTTTCTGTGTTTGGGACAACTTTTGGCTTGCAAACCCAATTGGAACAAATTGGCCATTTTCGTCTTTTTGGGTCAAACAAGCCGAAACTGCGAAATCCGAAGCATCGGTATAAATTTGGAATGGTCTAAGGAAATCAGGAGTAGCCAGAGAGGAGGCATTGCATAACCTTAATTTCAACTGTTCGAATGCCCTCTCAGCTTCCACACCCCACGGTACATTGTTCGGAACATTCTTTTTGGTTAACTCCGTCAGTGGCTTAGCGATACGTGCGTAGTCCTCTACATACGACCTATAGAAACCCATTAGCCCCAAAACAGAGCGGACGTCTTTTTTTGTTTTTGGCCTTTTCAGTTTCTCTATTGCCGTTAGTTTTTCCGGATCAGGGGCATGCGTTCCGGACCCGATAATGTGTCCAAGGTACTTTACTTTGTGTTTAGCAAAACTACATTTTCCTAATCGGGCAGTGAAATTTAAATTTATTAATTCCTTCAGGACCGCTTCTAAGTGGACCAAATGCTGTTCCCACGTAGTCGAAAAAATGGCGATATCATCGATATATGCCTGCGCATAATTCCTATGTTTATGCAAAGCCTCATTTAACGCTTTCTGAAACGTGGCTCCCGATGTTTTCAGACCATACGGCATGGTTCTCCACTGCCATACCCCAGAATGGGTTGCAAACGCAGTTAAATGTTTACAATTTTCCTCCATAGGTATCTGATGATATCCCTTATAAAGATCTAACACAGTTATCCAACAAGCCTTTCCGACCACCAACATTAGGTCTTGTGCATTTTTCATAGGAAAACTAGACGATTGACTAACCTTATTTAAAGCTCGAAAGTCAGTACATACCCTAATTGTACTATCTTTCTTTGTTACACACACTATAGGGTACACAACTTCCGCGTCTGTTTCTTCTATTAACCCTAAAGCTAGTAATTCGTCAATCTGTTTATCAACTTCCCCCTTATACACCTCAGGAATTTTATATTGGTGCGGCTTAGATCTAATAGCCCCCGGTAGCAATTCAATTTTATGAGGTCGTACTTTAGCCACTCGTATTGGTCCTTCAAATAGTTTTTTATGATCAAGTAACAATTTCCTCAAAAATTTGCATTGATTATTAGTTAGATTATCGGGACTTATGCCCTTAATGTCTTCTTTTACATTAAACTTCAGATCTTTTTCTGTTGGCACATTTATTACCTCGCCAAATTCTTCGTCTCCCTCAAATATCACGTTCAAGGCGTTGACGGAGGCCACGAATTTCCGTATCTTGTTCTGATGCACCCTGCATGTGCTCCCGTCCTCAAATTTTATTACATACGTATATGGCTGATTGTGCTTTATTATTACGCCGGGACCCCGCCATCGTGCATAAAGTTTATTTGTGGAATCGGGAACTAACACTATAACTTGCTCTCCCTCTTTAAATTCTCTTATCGAAGATCTTAAATTATAGTGGTGCGCCATCCGCTCTTGTTGGATCTCTGCAGTTGCGTTAGCTAATCTCGCGGCTTCTTCGAACCTCATTTGCATATTGTCTAAGTATTTATTAATTGGAGTCACGTCTAATTGCGCGTTATGCACCTTCCCTGTCCAGGTCGACTTTAATATAGATAATGGCCCTTCGGGAGGTCTCCCATATAATAGCAAGAACGGTGACACCCCCGTAGTACTGTTCGGAACCTCCCGATACGCCCATAGAAGATAGGGTAACTGTTTGTGCCATCCCCGTTCATCTTCTCGGATTACATGATGGAGCATATTTTTCAAAGTCTGGTTAAAGCGTTCGACTAATCCATTGGCCTGGGGATAATACGGCGTAGAAAAACGGGGACTAGCCCCTAATCTCCTTTCGAACTCCTTCGTGAGTCCTGAAATAAAATTCCTGCCGTTGTCGGAGCTTATCACGGAAGGAACTCCCGTACGCGAAAAAATGCTCAACAAAGCATCGCAAGTCGAACGAGCAGTCAACGATTTTAGAGGAACAGCCTCCGCCCACCTGGTATGCTGGTCTACCATGCATAAAATATATTTGTGCCCCGCGGAGCTCGGCGGATCTATAGGTCCTATCAAATCTACATTGACGATCTGAAATGGAAGTTCTGGCCTGGTTATGGGGGTAATTGGTGCCCTATCTTTAATTTTTGCATTCCTTCTCAGCTGACAGCCCTGGCATGCGCTGCAATAACCCTTTATATCTTTATTTATCTTCTCCCAATAAAACGAATAACGCACACGATCACATGTCTTTTTAGCGGCCATGTGTCCGCCGAAGGGCGTCTCATGCGCTCTTTTCATTACCTCTAAACGTTTCTCCAGAGGCAAAACCAACTGAGTAACCTCTATTCCTCCAACCTTCTCTTTGTGAAAAAGCAGATTATCCAGGACAAAATATCCTCCCTTTCCCTGGGACGCGAGCAACCATTCCTGGAGCAGAGAGTCGCTCTTCCGCTGCAAGCGGAGAAATTTTTCTTGGGGGCTGAGATCACCCTGATAGTCAGCTCCGTCCACTTCTCCCCGAACTGTTTTCCCCTTTTCCGGTGCCTCGAGCGCTTGCTCTTTCTGCGCTTCTTCCTCGGACGTTGCTGCTAACTTCTCTGTTTCTACCTCCAACACATCTGCTTGCTCTTTCTGCGAAGAATCGGTTCCCCGTTGCAAACACTCGCTTTCATTTCCCCCTAGCAACAGATTTAAAATTTTTGGGTTCAGGATAGCCTCCTCGGAAATAAACGGTGTGATTGCACATAATATTGGCTTGTGCACCACACTAGAGTTACCCCCTATGGGTACTGCTAAATTTAAATGCCCCAACTCCGTCATAATTGGTTTACCGAACGCTGGCTTTAATAGAATCCTTCCTTCGGACTTCTGTCTCCCTTTCGGTAACATACTTTCCTTTATAACAGTGATTTGGGACCCCGAATCTTTTAGCGCAGATATAATCCTTCCTTCTACACTAATTTTTATCCGTTCCAATGGAACGATTAATGGGGTATTGGAACTTGTTATATCTGTATTGTGCCCAATGTTGATTTTAGCCACAATTGTCCCCTCTTTTTCTGGTTCGATTTCAGAATTTTCTGCCACCTCTATATGATTTACTCCCTGACCATTACTCCCTGTTTTTAAGTTATAGTTCTTTATTTTATTTTTATTCTGGGGACAGTCTTTCTTACGGTGGAACTTCGAAGCACAAATAAAGCATCCTTGGTTGGAATTTTGTCTGTTTTCTGTGCTCCGAAAGTTTGGTCTGGCCGTTGGGTAGCTTTTGGCCTTCCCTTCTCCCTCATTAAATTCATTTCGACTTTGATTTGAGGCTGTTGCGCTCACGTAATTATCGATTTGTGTAGACAATTCGCGCGGGAGGAACCATTTCTCTGTCTCTTTTAACTGTATGTATTTTTTTATTTCTGGGCTTAAGCCATCTTTTACCTTATCAGCAATAAGTAGCTGTTTCAATTGATCAAGATTGTTGACTTTTCGAGAATTGATGTACATATTGACTGCAGCTTCTACCCGTAGAGTGTATTGGGTGTATGTTTCACTGTCCATTTTCCTTATTCTATCAAGGTTGTTTTTATATTCTATTGGGGTGATCTGGAATTCGCTCAGCACGAGCTCTTTTAAGTTCTTATAACTTTCCAGACCTTCCTCCCCTAGTCTAGAGCTCAGGCATGTGACTCTCCCCTTTAAGGTATGTAGGATTATTTTACCTTTATATTCCTCAGGAGTGTCGTACAGTCGAAATATTTCTTCGACCTCCTGAAAGAAGAAGGGCCAGTCTTCTGGCCTTCCCCTCACTTCAGGTAGGGCCCCTTTTATGATATTCAAGTGGGTCACAAAATTCTCCTTGCTTAGATTTGAATCCGCCCCATTCCTGAATTCATTTGTTTTAATCCTTTCGACCTCTAAGATATGCCTCCTCTCCGCTTCTAGCTGATCATTTTTTTCCTTCTCTAACCTGTCATTTATTATTGTAGTTAAGCACCCCTTAACAAATTCCTCGTCATACGAGTCACTTTTTGTAATTAGCTCTTTAAACTCAATTATCTTCGCATTTAAAGGCACCTCAATATTTAACTCCTCCGCTAATAAAGCGAGGTCTTGTTTTTTTCCTTTAGACAAAAAGGCCATTTTGTTCTTTTACCAATAATTTTACAAATGACAAGGTTAAAAATAAGCAATTCCAAAATTCAAAATACACATAAAAATTATCAACTTGTACTAAAAACTCAGTATTTTAAACATAAATAATGGGTTCGCAGCCAAAAAGTGCCCACTAACCTGGAGACCGTTGAAAACATCTCTTGCGATCTATTGTACTGCTGGGAGGATGACGGAGATACACAGTCCCATCAATATAGAGGCTTCAAATCTGTGCTGCTATATTCTGCCAGAGGCTATTCAGGAACTCTCGAATGTCTCAGCAAACTGCACTCCAGTCCGAATCGGAAACACGCTTTCAGGAACCACCTTCCACGGGAAACCGGGGCCTTAGATTTTATTCAGAGTCCCTCATTCAGCGTTGAAATTGGTGATCAAGTTCGTCCAGAAAGCTATTTGACTGTCGCTGATATGAAATCGTCATTTGCGTTGCCCGCAATCGTTTTCCTGCCTCTCAACACACACACACCCCACTCCTGACACCAGTATGTCGGAGTTGGCCGAGCGGGGGCCGTTGTAATTACTTGTGAGATTGGTGTGAGGAGGCAATTGAGCAGAGTTCGCTAAGCATAGCTTTATTTATACAATTCTATGTACAAGATGATGATGATGAATATGGAATGAATGATGGGTAGTAACCTGACCGACTAAGGCCAGCTAAGCCCTTCTCGCAAACCGCGAGAAGAAAATCACAGCCTCCCGTGTGTACGGGACCGAGAGACGTACCTCTTCTCTCTTGAGCTTCCAGGGGTCAACTGCCCCCTTCTTCGCGCGGCGTTCTCTCCTCCCCCTCACTCCTTCCCCACTTTTGGCGGAGCGCGCTGTCGATCGCGACATATTATAAAATTAAACATTAGCAGACGATAAATTGAAAACTAAAAAGCATATTTCATATCACGATGCTTTGTCTTTTCCTTTTTTAATAATATCGCTTTTTGATTACAGACGATATTTTGAGCTCATTTTTAGCCTACTTTCTCGTTAAAGTAATATAAAATAAAAAAGGACATAAAAGGTGGTTTACTGTGCTAAGGTTAATGTATCGTAAAAGTATTGCTTAGTACAAAAAATCAGTCAAAGAAATAGATAAAATAATTAAATAAATATCAAATTCAAAAGTAGGGGTTTGAGATGGGGAAAATATGTGTCTGTCGGTCGACCTATGTGCCCTCCCCCCCCCTCCCCCCCCAAAAAAAATTAACAAATCGTTCGATTCAAACAAACTTTTTTACTTCCTTTTACAAAAAAGAAAGTATTGTATTCGCGAAAAAAAATTTCACTCAAAAATTACCTCAATTTCCATTTTGCTCAGCCCCGAATGAATGTTGAGTTTTTTTTTTCTTCGACTCTACCTCACGTGGATAAGTGCCTAGACACACGAAATATCCATTTTGACGATTCCCAAGTTAATTACAGCGAGTTTTCTCGTGACGTCCATACTATGTATGTGCGGATGTGCGTATGTATGTCACATAACTCAAGAACGGTATGTCCTAGAAAGTTGAACTTTGGTACGTAGACTCCTAGTGGGGTCTAGTTGTGCACCTTCCCTTTTGGTTGCATTCGGGTGTTTCTAAAGTTGTCTTTTGCCACTTTTTTGGAGGAAATCATTGTTAATTTCGATGTAAACTCAAGTGGTGTTATAATTTGGAGGACACTTGGCAATATATCGCCAGTCTTTTGGACGCCAAGTTTACAAATTTGGCGATTTTTTTTTAAATCTGGTTTCTTTCGCCACTGTTGGTGATATTCAGAGAGTATTGCCAATAATGGGAAAATTACATTAAATTGGAGTAAAAGGAAGTCGTTTTTTTAAAGATCTTCCCTATGACACCTCATTCCGGTATTTCATTTTTTGATTTGAATATTTTTTCGTTCAATTTTGAACAGTTCAAAGCACTTTATATTAGCGCTTGCGGGAAAAATTTAAGTCAAATATAAAATGCGAACTTAAAGACGGATTTGTTTAAGAAAAACTTTGTTGGAAAAAGCTCTTGATGAGAATATTTTTACAAAAATTTTTTTAATTAGCCATTTAAGGGCAATTTTTCGACAATTAATTTTTTTTTTCAAACATTAACGGCAACGCGAAAAAATATTTTATGTCACCAAAAACTGAAAAAATGGAGTAGATTCTGAATACATTCTCAATTTTTGGTGACAAGAAATAAAAATGAAAGTTATTAATAAATGTAGAAATATCATATCTCATAGACTTAACATTGATGAAAGTCAGAGATTAATATGACTGAATCAAAATGAAATGAATTTAAAGCGCAAATGTTTTTACCAGGACTGCGGAGCTGAAGTGAAAAAGAACCAATTCCGAACTGTGACTCTTACCCTATCCCCTCGTTTGTGCACTAACTATCAAGCAAATATTCATTGCTGATGCTTGAATAATTTAATCCAGTGGTGAATAACCTTTTTTTTTTTTTTTACCTGCGGGCGACAACTCACATTAATAGGAATCTCGTGGACCAGAACAAATATCAAATTTATTTATATGATTTAAGTTTAATTACTACATGCTTATTTTATTGCATCTGTGTTTCAGAAATTAATTTATGACTACTTGACCTCAAAATTCATAACACCGAAAGAAGATTACTAGTATTTTTGGAAGGTTTTAGAATATATTTTTCGTTTTTTAACACTGAATACAATGACGGGGCACGTGGGTCAACATTTGATCCGCGGGCTGTAGGTTGAGCACCACTGATTTAATCAATGCTCCCAGTTCATCAGAACATTGGATAGACTATAAATGCGGGCAGTATTGAAATACAATTTAGCACTATTTCCATTGCATCAGATAATGTTCAAAAACTAGTCTCCTGTACATGCCCGAAAACTCAGTGTTCTTCGAAGAGATGTAGTACATGCAAGACGTAAAATTGTTCATGCACATAATTTTCCTCTAGTGACTGTAGCTGTATAAACTCTCAGGAGGAAAATAACTCCATACGCAAAAACAGGATAAATGAATTCAGTGATTCTGACGATGATACTTCAGAATGAAGAGTTTGCTTCTTGAAAAAAATATATTTTCTGATGTACATACATAATGTTTTTAACGTACATGCATAATATTTTAAATGTACATGTATAATATTTTTTATGTATTTAAAATTTGTCTGCCTCTTGCTTGACAGTTTCACTCCTTTTCATGTATCTTTAATGGTCTGTAAAAAAATTATGAGACACTATTTTTTTGTGAACATTAGGTTTTTTTCATCTGTAGACACTAAGGATTCAGAAAAATATCACTTTTCGTAGTTCCCGAAGTTGGCAAACGAAACCATGTTTTTAAGCATCTTTTATGCCTTCGTCCCACAGCCTATAACCCCCATTTATACGATCTGAGTTGATGCTCCAGCCTGTTGAAACAAATATTTTATTTTTAGCAAAATTACAAAGCTAGTATTGAAAAAAATTAAGTCATTAAGTTTTATTGTTATTTTGCGTCCGTCTGTCTGTATGAAGATCGATCTTCTCGAGAACCGCTGTGAATCGAGAGTCAAACGAGATACGGGTAAATTCGAAATTTTCCAAAGAAAACAATAGAAACAAACTCGTAATTGTGCGACTTTAATTAGCGGAGATATTAATTAAAACGTTAATTAACATAACGTTATTCAGGAATTTTTATTTCTTTGCTGTTGCCATTTTGCATATAAGTGAGCAAGTAAAATTCTAATAATTGTTTTAAAAGAGATTTTTTGGCTGCTGTTCAAATCTTAAAACACCGTTTCCATCTAGAATTTCATTTTAAATTAGTTTAAAATTGGTTGCTCTATTCGGACATAGCCTTTATTTTATCGTCTGTCCTTTTTTTATTTTTTACATTCAATGTTCTTAACTCTTTTCAGCATATGAAAGTTGTTTCTTTAGCTTGTTAATTGATTGTAGTGCAAGCTTATCATTCACCGGCCTCATAGTTTGGTACAATTAGGATGTGTGACTAATTATGTTTATTTTGTTGGACTTTCTCCCGTCACATGGGTGAGTTTTCAAATTGTAATAACTCTCTTTTTCCTTTCTGTTTCTATTTTTGAAATACAGTTTGTATCGTTAAAAGAACATGTTAAATTAAGATTGTTTGGATTTCCTTAAGTGAAACAGAGTTGAACCAAACAGATTGTTTTTAAGTATTTTAACAAAAGCTAAATTCGAATCTGATGACTTGGCATTAAATTAATGCTTATTGGCATTTATTTAGTATTGGTGTTTTAGTTTCATGTAATCAACCAAAAAGTGTGTGTCATTTTATGTAAAAAGCCGATTGTAATTGCACATAAATATTTCAGATATAGTCTATCAGATGTAATTCATTTTAACGCGAGTACAGATAATAGTTGATAATGCATATAGTTTCATCTTTTGTGCTAATTGAAAATACTCATAACTTGTATCATTGATAACTATGATTAACGTTAAAGAGATTTTTGCCAAAAATATGCTCAACTGTTGTTTTGCAAACCTTGCATTACGCGTATTTATTTACTCCTTAGTGCTTTAGAAACTGATGTCAGAGTAATACAAAAACATCAATTGGACACCTCTTTCATTTTTTAAGTAGCCCGTGTAACACTGGGCACGCAGGAAGTTATTAAATAATTTGTGAGACTCGCATGTTTTAAGTTACGCATGCATTTACTGTATTAAATGAAATACATTTTTCAAACCTCGTTTTTAACAGCTTGGCGGAAAGGACCAGGCCAGGGTTATTGAAAACCTGGTGACTCTCGAATTTTTCGGCATGCCAGTTAGTACCATGGACGTCGCAGCCCGGGGGGGGGGGGGTCCGAGAGGTCCGAACCCCCTCAATAATTGAGAGTCAAACCCCCACAAGAATTAGAATTTGTCAAGATAAAATCCATTATTTTGGGGGGGGGGACTTATTACTATTTTAATTTCAAAAAAAGAACGATAATGCACAGTTACATAACACATAATTTATTATGTAAATGCAGTTGTGAAATGTTTGAGCTTCGCTAGCACAAAAGGAAAGCAACTGTCTACAATGAAAGCTTAGAAGCAAGGAATTGCTTCTGAAGCGCTGCTAATTATTTCTCAGAAGCCTAAACTACCTAGCAAGCAAGTCTGTCATTTCGAATTTTTACGGGGGGGGGGGGGGGTAAGGGGGGGGAGTAAAATTTATGCAAAAAAAAAAAAAAACACTTTTACTAACATGTAAATACATACAGCCCTGGCTATTGGGCCCCCGGTAATTTACTGAATATACCATGCCTTGCCTTCAATCCTCGAGTTGAACCGGACCATTGCTTCGGTCACTCGTCTGGCCTGCGCTACTTCTATATTAGCTACCTGTTTGTTTGGCACTCTTGGCTTCCTTAAGAGGTTTTCCATCTCCAGTTCATTCACTTTCCTATGCCGGGCTGATGAGTGCTAATAAGCACAAAACTGCAGTCCTCGGCTGGAAATGACTGAGCTGGCAGTGTATTTCATGTATTTCTGCTTTAGCCCTGGCTATTGGGCCCCCGGTAATTTACTGAATATACCATGCCTTGCCTTCAATCCTCGAGTTGAACCGGACCATTGCTTCGGTCACTCGTCTGATCTGCGCTACTTCTATATTAGCTACCAGTTTGTTTGGCATTCTTGGCTTCCTTAAGAGGTTTTCCATCTCCAGCTCAGTCACTTTCTTATGCCGGGCTGATGAGTGCCAATAAGCACGAAACTGCAGGCCTCGGCTGGAAATGACTGAGCTGGCAGTGTATTTCATGTATTTGTGCTTTAGCCCTGGCTATTTTGCCCCCGGTAATTTACTGAATATGTAAGTACATTATTTCCTCAAAACTAGGGATAACCTAAATGATGGGTCTGTTCGCAAGACAAGGATTAGCCATCAAGACATGGCAATAGGAACCTCATGCAGCTACCGAAGGTTTACAGATGAACATAACCCAAGCCTAAAGCAGAGGTTTCAAAGAGAGAGAAAATGTACTCAACTGGATATTCAAAATGAGATTTCACACACATGCTAATGTTATACCTCATTGAGAAGATCAATAGAAATCACTTTTTATTTTCTCCGTGATTTGCGACGGAAGGACATAATAAATTTCAAGGTTATACATTATTTCGAAAAAAGAAGATGCTTAAGATCCCCAAGAAACTGTTCTGGGTTTCTACAAAGCTCCTGCTACAGCAGAAGACCAACTTGTATATCGCTCCCTGCCCTTTTTTTTTTTAGAAGTTGGTCCTACAATTTAATTTTAATGATGGAAAAAAAAACCTTTCGCAATCTTAAGAATGAACTAGTAGATGATAAACGAGCAAATACAATAAAAGTGGAAAAAAAAAATATTTTTTTTTTCTTTCTAAATACATTCTTAAAATATTATTTAGGAACATAGAGATTCTGTATTTTTTAATTACCTTACTTGGGCGACCGAAGTATGTTTTAAATAGAATTAAAACTGAAATACAGTTAGAGAGATTTAAAATATTGTAATGAATAATCACAACAGAAGTTCTAAGTGCTTGAATGTAAGAAAAAAAAAAGTAAAACAAAACTTAATTAAGATATTCAGAAGGCATGATATTTAAAATTATGTGAAAAAATAGACCTAAAGTATCAGTGTAAAGTATTACACTAGTCTAAAATGTTAAGAGTTTTTACTCAAGCTGCAGACGAATTTCAAGCAAATAAACTATCTGGTTTGAAATTGAAAATTTCTGTACAGAAAACCAAAGCAGTCAAATGGTTTTGGAAAAGAAAACTCTCCTGACGCCTTATCCCTTCAGTTTACTTTATCATCTTGGGTAGCCTTAAAATTGTGTTTTTGAAACTTGGATTTTGAAAGCAAGGGAGAGTATCCAAATTTCATTCCTTCCAATAACGTCAGCAACGATGAACTACAATTACGTATTTAGAATTTCAATGTCGAAAAACTTCCAGGAGAGCGCCCTCCTCGTAAACCTGGAAAAACACCTACTCCTCACTATCAAATATCGTCTTAACTTTCGTTTTCAGGGTTTCAACTGTGAAAATATTCCAGAGATCCTCTGAACCTCCCACCTCTCTAATAGCACTGAAGAGCGTCTAAAACTTCGTGTTTAGACCTTCACTTTCTAAAAAAGTTTGTGAAAGAAGCCTTTAAACTCCTTTTCCCGACACCATCGAAAGTCATCTCAATTCAACTTTTTCGGAGCTTCAATTTCAAAAAATTGTTTGTTCCCAAATGTGGCCGACAATCGTGTTTTTAAAACTTTAATTTCGAAAAATTTTCGGAGAGAATCCCCGAATCTCTCTTCTCTCAAACATCAGCAAAAATCGTCTAAAAACTGAGTTTATAGAACAATAAACTCAGTTTTTTAGTCCCCTCTCCCCGCATGTGTGTGGGTGCATGTGTGTCTGTGTATGTATGCATGTGTGTGCGTGTTGTGTATGCAGTGCTGTTTGTGTACGAGCGTGTGTGTGTGTGTGTATGTAGGCATATGTGTTTGTGTCTGCGTGCAGGCATGAGCGTGTGTAGGAGTGTGTTTGTGTCTGTGCGCAGGCATGAGTGTGTGAATGTGTGTGTATAGGAGTGTGTGTTTGTGTCTGTGCGCAGGCATGAATGTGTGTATGTGTGTAGGATATGAACGCAACCTGGAGACGGTTTTCGCAAGAGGAGCAGCATCGTGAGGCCGGTCGACGCGACGGTGGTGCTGGCAGAGGGAGGTGGTGGGAAAGCAAAATCATAGGAATTCAAAACAGTCAAATGAGAACAATAAGCAATCGTGATTACTCAAAAAAAAAAAAAAAAAAATCGTGTAAAATATCGAGTATTTTAACACATATTTTTAAAAATCTCTATAGCTTTTTTTAAAGTTTTTTTTAATAAAGTTTCTTTATTAGCGCAAGATTCTGTGAACACCCTTTATTTCTTCATGAACTTCGAAGCAAGTTGCTGTTTTATCAGCAAAGCCGTAATGCGAATGAAATTATAATTTGGTACTACATGCCGTGCTCCATTACTATTATGGTTATACCAAGAACGTATCATGTGATTCCTTTAATTTTTCCCTTTTGTAAGCTGAAACAAAGTCCAAAATTCTTCAATTTGGTTCCTTTAAAAAAAAAAAAAAAAAAAAAAAAACTTTATAAAGCAAAAATCATAATTGAGAAATTTGCTAGTCGCTTAGAGCGAGTAACCACAATTTGATTAGACGCCACTCTTCCTTCTCTAGTCGACTTTTCTCGTAGATCCAAAAAGAAAAACAAAAGTTGCCAAACAACACATTGGCTTTTGAGTTGATATTAAAACATAAAAATTAACAGTTTAAATAAACGCTAACCTTTTGAAGTCGGGGCCTCCTATAAACAACTACATAACGTAACTGACAACCCACCGAATCCTGAATTAAACACTAATTTAACTATACGCGAAATTAGTCTTTAAAACTAAACCTACTCAGTTACGTTAGGTAGTTTATAGGAGGCCCCGACTTCAAAAGGTTATTAAAAATTAAGAGACCGTATATAATTAGTTAGGTATTTAAAATAATTCATCGTTTAGTAATTTAAATCAGTGTTTATTTTATAATTCGGTGTTTAGTTTAGTTGATTTTTGTGCTGGAATTTTGTAAAATAAATTTTATTTCTATATTTGGGTAGGAAATAAATGTAAGTGCAATCAGTTATTTTTTGCTTCTTAGTTTTTGGGTATTTTTTGAAGGCGGTTTTTTTTTATTTAAAAGTAATTTATTTTTTGCTTTTTAGTGGTGTAAAAGACACGGCGAGCGTCTCGGAGACTTCCGACGACTGTGAAGAAAGGCTTTTTCAAATGCCTATGTACAAAAAAATTGTCTTCATCATTTGTTCAGCTTGATCAAAGTTTACTTTCCGAAAGCAAATTCACAAGTCACTAAAAAAAAAAAAAAAAAAAAAAAAAAAAAAAAAAAAAAAAAAAACGAAATCGCTTTTAGTTTAAATTTGTAAAATTGTAAATTTTAGAATTGTAATATTGTAAATTGTAATTTATGTTTCGCAATTAGTGTCATGTAACCTGTGATAAAAGTCGCATGTTTCTTCACATGGCCCCACTATAGATGAGGATTAAAAATTCTACTAGAATTAATTTTATGTTTGCTTCAGAGAATCCTTAATTCAAAATTTTCATTATCATTACTCTTAATAATATATATTTTTAGTACTTTCTTTAACTATAGGTAAAGAAAGTATAAACCTTTGTTTTATGGCCTTTGTTTATCGATGGGTTTTATATTCAATCGTTTGTGAGGGAAATTGCATGAAATTTATTGTTTTACCCTTAACTTTTCACTAAAGAACAAATAGGGTAAATCAAAGATTTGGAACCTATGTTAAACCAACCCTAAACAAAACCACCACTAAACAAAAAAAAAAGCATAAAAACCGGTTCACTAAGTGAGGCGATATACAAAGTTAATAAAGCACAAATCGATTTAAATGTGAGTATGATATTTGAAGAGTTCCTTCAATTTCATCAAATCTGAACTTGATTAACATTAGACCGCCGAGGGACTATGCAGTTTCAAAAAAAAAAAAAAAAAAAAGACTTTTCCTTATTGGTACAGGCAGGGCAGTGCACAGAAATTTTGGAGCTCAGCATAAATGACTCTTCCGGGCCCCCTTCCATATTGTTTACCCCTATATTTCCCCGTTAGTTACAAAAATATTGTGCCCCCTCCAGGCTTGAGCCCGGGCCAACAGGTGTCCCTCCCCCCCTCCCTGTGCACGTCCCTGGCTACAGGTGTTTTCGAGTATTTATGGAACATTGTACAAAGAAAAAACAAATCCGACGAGTTCAGAATCTCTTGCTTTTTTTGAAGCCTGCTAATTGATATAACCCTAATTTCAAATTGAACTGGCGGCATCGTGAAATAGTAAATCTAGAATATTGGTCAAATTTCAGAAATCATACACAGTTATAATGTATATTATTAAAGAATATAATTTAAATCGTGGGGGAGGGGTGTTCTGTATTCAATTCCCCCTCAATTGAACACTAAATATATTTAAAAATTGGAATATTAAATAAAGAACTTTATATTTTAGTGCCTAAATAAAGTTATTTATTAGTAAATAAAATATTAAGGTAATTGATTCAACTATTAAAGTAGCAAAATATATTTAATTGACTGCTTTGCTACGCAGTAATAAATACATTAATAACACCTATAATAAAAAATTACCTTGCGGCGTAGCGTTGAGAAAATTTATCATCCATGTGCCTCGAGAATTAAATATCACTCAAGAGAAAGCCAAAAGCTTAAGTGTGAAAATACACCGATTACAACAACACCACGTGATCATGACGTATGAAATTTCAAGTTTCTTGGATTTCTCCGGGACCCCTTATCAGATCCAGACCAAATTACAATGGGACCATTTGGGAAGTATACCCTTCCAAACAAATTTTTTTTTTTTCAAATTGGTTCAGTAGTGTTGGAATAATTCGAAAACACACATAAAAAGCTGCAATAGGAAATCATAACCTCCTTTTTTGAAGTCGGTTAAAAAATGACATTTGGGCATTTGAGTTTTCTTTTCGCAATTCGTTTTCCAAATTTGCCGAATTATCAGACAGAATTTTCTGAATAAGGACTTTTTCGGAGGTCAGTGACCTCCGTGACCTCCTATTGGGAAGCCCCTGCATACAATCAAAGGTTATTTAAGTGGAAAGGAAAGCACTACATTTTTAAGAGGAATATTTTGAATCTGAGAATTTAAAATTGTTATTCCCTTTTGTTGATAATTTCACTCATCAATTACTATTATCGAAGAATAAAAAATATCCCTCCGATAACAACATTAACAAAATTAAATTCTATACCACATTGATTTTGTTTCATATATACAAGTTTAACATGAAAGAAAGATTGTTTTTTCAAATTATAATATTATTCAACCTCATGAATGTTTTAGACATTCGATCCAAAATGCCGCCCCGGACAGGGGTCCGGTTTGTCCGGCACTAGAGCCGCCCCTGCAGCAATGAAAGTCGCGCCACGGCATGATAATTCGATAATATGTTTTGGAAATATTTGACATGCAGGGAAATGCTTTAATGTCACAAGGCTGAACTGGATCCGGTAACTTAGCTGTTTTACTGGTAAGACTGTGTTTTGTGTACTGGTAAGATTTCAGGGGAATGAAGAAACAAAAAAAAAAGGGGTCAAAAATGAACGCTATCTATTGGAGTTTAAGGTTCTTCCACTGGACTTAGGGTTTAAATTGCAATCATCAAAATATCACTAAACAGGTAATTACTTCGTTTAAATGTAGAGGTAAAATTTTAACCCGTCATATCTTGACGGGCGAATTTCTAATAATAAAATATTTATAATTTTTTTACCCGTGTAAGTACTGATGATATTACACAGAAAAAACGAAAGTATGCAAAGTAAACAATAGAAAATATGTAAAATCAACCATAAATCATTTTCTCAAAATATATTGAGCAGCTGAGAGTGTAAAAATAATTAAAAACCAGAGTAACCTTCAAGATTTCGTGTCAACTTTGCTCTGATACCTTTATTTGCTTTAAAAGTAATTTTGAAAAATTATGGAAAAAAGTTTTTCGGTAACACTCTAGTTGAAATTTGAAAGTTATTATTTGTAACTTCAAAAAAAAAAAAAAAATAAATAAATAACACTTACCCATATTCTTGATTAGTTGTATTACAACAGAGATTTTAAGTTGAGGCAACTGCTTCTTCGAAACAACCGAAGCGCAAAATTGATGTTCGACGAAGAGCGATCCCTCCGGCTTTATAACAAGCAGTAGAAAATATTGCACAACGTTTTGCGTTCTTCCCGTTTCGAGCCGATTGTTGATTTCCAGGGTTGTCGCTTGTACGAAACGTGGTGCAAATGACTCTCGGATCTGGGTTACCAGAGATGAGTTTAAGCATTGATTAGCATGTTTGTCAGGTACTTTTTACTAAATTTCTGATGCAGCGAAGATATTAAATATTTTTAATGCTTTTATCCTCAATAAACAGGACCCAATTTCTCAATAGGCAAAACAGGGCAGCTGCCTAGGGCGGCAAAATTTTCAGGGGCGGAAAATTTTACTTTAACCACACATTTTTAAAATTATTTTTTATTCTTGAAAGTAAAATATTTGCATTCTTTCATTAGCATTCTTTCATTTTTCTGATACAATTTTTTCTTGTAATTTAATAATAATTGCTTTCACACATCTTAGGAAAATCAAATGTATTTCAATCATGATAATTGATCAGCGTAAAACATTAAGTGAAGACGGATAGAGGGTGTCAATTTCAGAAAGTGTGGTTGCGTTTGACCAGAAGTCGCAACAAGATTGGAGTTTGACCTAGATTTTTAGTGCTATATTCAATTGAGAACTGGTTTCTTGAATAATTGACCTTTATTTCTTTTTTACAGTATTAATATTTAAAAATTGTTTTCTATTAATATTGAGTCTCGGAGGTAAATGAAAATGAGTGACAAGCGAAAAAGGTTGAATAATTATAAATAAAGGGAAAAAGGTTAAACTAAAAGTCGAAGAACAAAAAAGAGTCTTCTAAAACGTTTCTTAACGTGATATATTTTTTTCAAATGGGCAGTTTTAAAAAGCGGAAATGAGGAAAATCTAATGAGAGGAAACGTTAGGTATCATTAAAAAACAATGATAAAACTTTAAAAGAAGAAAAAAGAATATGTTGCAATATTATCTCGAAATTTTTCGAATCGTCAGAAAAATTTGCCGAATAAGAAATTTTTTGGGAGATTTCTGTGACCCTCCCATCGGGGTGCCCCTGAATGTGAAACGTCATTATTTTTTCATAAGCTTGAGAGTTTAAATTTCGGGAACACTTTTTTGCGTGTTTTTGAGTTTTTGCTTCTTCTAAGAGGAAGGGGACGGCAGAATATCAAATCTGCCTAGGGGCGGTATGAAGCTGAATTCGGCCCTGTCATAAAAGAAATGAATTCTACAAAAATTAAGATTTTATTTCCTGTCGATTCTTTAACACTTTCTGACATAATTAAACGTGAATAATTCTGTATTGGAAGTTAAAAAAAAAAAAAACTGATTATTAACTGCTGATTCTTTTTTTTTTCATTTTATTCTTGGTTACTTACATAATAATGTCGTGGGAAGGTAAAGCGCAGTATCTACAGAACTAAGTTTTTGAGATATTTGAAGAAACGCTTTTTAGATTCCGTGCTAACAATAGGGAATTATTGGAACTTGGTGTTCTTTTCGTGCTTTATTTTTAGTGGAAACCAAATCAGCAAACTTTAAGCATAAAATTTCTTCCACTTTGACCAGCAAAACCCGGAAATTTTCTGGCGGGGGGGGGGGAGGGCATAAACATCCTAATACGATCATTGCCTGATTGACCTCTGAAGTTAGGTTAAGCTCAGGCTCCTATCAGGGCCCCCCACATTTTGTTTAAAAAAATTTTTCTAAAAATTCTACGAACATTGAAATAAAAGAATTATTTCTGAAAAAGGTCCAGTAGAATTCAAATTAAACTTTATCCCCCCCCCCTCCCGACGTATAGAAATAGTATCATTCACACATTTGTTAGCACTATTTCTCAACGAATGAGGGTGGTTAGTATTTGAATCAGATTTGTCACTACACAAAATTGTTATAAAATTACATTGTAACAAAGTTGAATCAAATTTTATTGAGCCAGTTCTAATGATTGTAAAAGTGCTTTGAACGGCAGAATCTGGAATTTTTAAACAAGGTTTTTCAGTCATTTTTTGGGCCCCCTGAACATTGTCAGGGGAACTCAATCTTTCCGAGCCTTTTGGGCAATTCGACTTTGAATGGGGTATGGTGTCACTTACTCTTTCACTGAAATCGGTTATGTGGGTGGAAGAAGAAGTTGACCAGTGCCGGATCTATATATGCATTTGTCTGAGGCGAGGTAAAAACTTGAAACTGCCGCCCTTAACCTCACTAACCTTAACCATCCTCTTTAAAGTTTTCGACCCATACCAGCGAAGTCAGATTCGGACAGATTTGGGTAAAAGGAGTCAGAGTCGAGAGTTGAAGCTTTAAAATTCTAAAAGTCGGAGGGAGGAGGAGGAGGAGGAGAAGTTTGTCATTTTCCTACAAAGTCCGCAACTCTGCCAGTGCTTGCCGTTCGGAGTCCGACTGATTTTGCGGTTAATGAGTCGCAGTCGATGGCTGTAATATTCCTGGAGTCGGAGTCGGACATTTTACCTCCGACTCCTTCCTGTTTTTTTTCATCCAGAGCACTGCTTCTAGTGTTGAGCCCTTTGAGATACAGGACATAAAACTAGGGCTGAGACAGGCCAAGGATGGATCCAGAAATTTATCAAGGAAGGGGCTGGTTGATTTTTTTAAAGTTATCCTCTTATTATGTATCTGATTTACACATGCTTGGGGGAAGGGGGAGGGTTGCAGCATCATTTTAATCTAAATTCTAAAGCATCATAGAAGTTTATCCAATTAGGTATCCGAATCTATTCTTTCGTTGAAAGAGGTGCTATAAAATTGCGCTTTAGAACTTCAATTTGATAATAATTCGGGGGAAATGTTCCTAAACTTATTTCCGCTAATATCATCAAAGATTGTCTATAAATTGCGCTTTTTGGACTTTCGGCTTCAAAATATTACCGGGGGGAAATCGCTGAACCCATTCCTTTCCCCAACTCTACCAGAGATGTCTGCAATCCAGTGGCGCCGACTCCATGGGGCCTGAGGGGGCCCGAGCCCCCTCAAAAATATTATTGAGGGGGCAGAGCCCCCCCAATAAATCAAGAAAATTATTAGTTATATTATGCTTTCTAAACTCATAAATTTAACTTTTATTTTCTTTGTTTGAAGATAGTTAATATTAGTTACCTTGTAAAATACATTCAGTAATGAGTTAAAACAAATAATTATTGCGGTAGTAAGCAGGTTAACTGAAAACAAATGGTGTGAATAATGATAGTGTTACGGTGTTGCAAGCACACTTAGAATTTGTCCCAGTTCGCGAACTTACGGATCAAGTCAGTTGCTGGTGGGCAGCGCTGCGACGCGCTCATCTAAGTTTTGCTGATCTGGAAAAAATATACGAGGGTTTGATTTGTCTATTAAATGGGAGGCGTGATAGTTTTGAATACTTTTGGGTATTGTGCTTAAAAGAAAAACCTTCACAAAATGAACAAATTCAACATCCTTCGCTTCCTCAGAATCGACGTATACCAAAGAAGTATGAAAACAATGAAGCCAGCACACCGCACACTTGCAAAATCCCAAAGTACTACAAGGCAATACATTGATGAGGTTTGCGAAATGGCGCAATCTTGCATTATTGGGCGATTTACATCAACTGGACACTGGACTCCCACAGGTCATTGCAGTTGAACAAGAGTGCTTACTTTTATTAAACAGAGGTGAAACAAATTTTGAAAAATCAACTGTTTTTCAAAAATGACCTAGACATTGAGAGACTGCGTTTACATTTGAATATGTTAGCCGATATCACTAATGAAAAAAAAAACTGGTCTTAAAAAACATGTGTAATATAAGTTACCATTTTACAAAAATACTGTACATGTTTGTATTTATTTTTTCCCTTTTTCAAAGTCAAAAAATATGTTTCAGGCTTGTCGAGTTTTCGGGGTTCTAATGTTCATTATATAACTTTAAAATGCTTTAAAACTCACTGTTTTTCATCTCAAATTTAGAACATTTCCCGCTACAAGACTTTCCAGTATGACCCTCCCCCCCCCTCCAATATTTTTTTTTTTAGTCGGCGTCTCTGGGAGTGCTTTTCTATGCAAGTCAAGTGCCCTACCTTTTTCAATGCCTAGCTACGGCACTGCACGGCTCCCCGTAAAAAAGAACAAAAAAATGCCTCTTACTAAGACAAGTGACATGATCTAGTTGAACCAGAAAATTTGTATACAAATTTTTAGATTGTTTTACTTTGAAAACGCCATTTCACATTTGTTTGTTTAAATTATACACGCCAGAAAATATGTAAATTGGCATTTTCAAGGAACAAAAATCTGACTTTTATTGGGGGGGGAGGGGGAACCTCCTAAGTCCCTGGTGATGTCTAGCCCCCCCAATAATTTTTGCAAGTCGGCGCCCCTGCTGCAATCGTATCTTCAAGACCTACATTTTTCAAAATGCCTGGGGAAATGCCTCCAGATTCCTCCCCTTAACATCACCAAGGATTGTCTGAAATTGCCTTTCTGAGACTGCAATTCTGAAACGTCTCAGGGCGGTAGATTTGAACGAAATTCCTTTCCTTAAGTCATCAAAGATGCCTTCACTTGTGTTTTAGGACTTCAATTCAGAAAAATTGTGATGTAGGCGACCTCAAGGGAGGGGCGATCGCTCCCATCGCCTCCCTATCCTTTTGTATCCGTCTTTAAGACAGACTGAGAGCAGGCAGGACCACAGAGAGCCAAGGCGGGCCCCTTGTCAGTTATGTCACCGGGAACCTTCCGCCCCCCCCCAAAAAAAAAGGAGAAAAGAAGAAGAAAAAGAAAAGGGGGAAAAGAAGTAAAAAAAGAGGGTGGGGGGAGAAGAAAAAGGAAAAGGGGAAAAGAAGAAAAAAAAAGTTGGGGAAAAATGAAAATAATCAAAATTGTTTACTAGAAAAACAATTAAATCTATTTTAAGTGACATAAGAGTAAATATCAAAAGAGTAAATTTTACTTAATCTTTAAGTTTTCTCTTATTCGGAGTCCCTCCAGACTTTTTTTTTTCTTTCTTTTTTTTTGTGTCAGTGTCGTCGCCCCGCTCCAAGGCCCAAGCCCCTAGTTTCCGACTAGGCTCTCATGGCCTCTCGTCGGGCCTGAGAGCAGGTGGATTCTGTTAAAAGTCCAACATTCCTCAAAGAGTAGATTGAGCTGAGAGCGTGAACATTTATGGATTTATGGCCTCATTTCATTGCCGTGGGTTGTTCTCGTGAGTATTGAATAAAACAAACTAATTGAGTATGAAACTATATTTTATTAGAAAATAATGTTCTACAATGATTCTCGGAGAAAATCTAATTTCTACATTTCTATTTAAAATACTCTTTCATAAAGATTCTTCATTGTGCATTTTGATTTCAAAGTTATAACTATATCAGTAAACATAACGCTTCTTAAAACATTCTTTGGGCTTAGCAAAATTTTTGCTGTTGCATATATGTTTTTCAGTTGCTTCTGATTTCATTCGTGTAAAATGAATGTGTGTAAATGATGAACAGGAATTTTTCACAAGATAGTATTTGTTTGGAAGTAATAAAAAAGAGAATACTAAAAAGAGTACTGACTTCTGACAAATTACAAAACGTCAAGTGGTTGGCCTCGTATCAGCTGATGCAAGTGAAACACAATGGGTCTATGCGGCTTCAGCTTTTTTTTTTTTTTTTTAAAGAAATTTATTGTAATGTAGAAGAATAATTTACTTATTTGGAAAGTGAAGTTGAGAAAAATGTTATGATTTTGCATGGGTCATTAGCTTTATTTACAAGAGCAAAATTTATTCACTATTTCGTATAGTTTAACTCCCTTGAAGAACATTAATCGAAAAGTTTATTATTTAAGAGAAAAACCCAATGCAGCTGCATTATTTACACTATTGAAGGATGTATTATAGTGCAGTTCAAGATTGTTGGCGCTCGGCTATGGCCGAGTCCCCGTTAAAACCGGATGAAAACAAGATAAGCATGGGCTACTGCAATTAAGCTTTGGCGAAATTGTGAAATATCGTTGTTTGTTTACAATAAGAAAATAAATTTCAAAAGAAAATTCTTGACCAACTTCCTGATAAGGAGCATAATATGGAAGTCTTGATTTGCTTATTGCTTTCATTGCCTCCCCATTTCTTTGAATTCGATGTTTTTGACTCTCCCAACGGGTCGCCAACAACGCTGAGGGGCACTACGTTTTGTTCGCATAAAGCATTTAAAAATGATGCGTTAAAAATGATTACAGCGGAAACAATCCTGAAAATGGAATCTCCGAGCAAAGCTAGTTCCTGTTTTCCAAAGGCGATCAACGATTCTACGGTGGATTTTAATTTTGAGTTATTCCAAGGCAAATGCAACTGGAGTTACGTGTAAAATAATTGGAGGGAAAAAACCCGTCACATTTTTTTTTTTGAAAGTTGTGGGTCATTTCACGAAAAAGTAGCCATTTTGTCCTGAAAATGACGGTTCATATATTTTATTAAATAGTAATAATTTTATTAGGTAATGACAAAATTTTTTGCTTCAGAAATCACATAATTGTAATTTGTAACGCATCAGGCTGTGGACACTCGCTGGTGAGATAAATTCATTTTATCTACCACAGAGGTGCATACCCCCCTCAGAGGAAATTCACCACCTAAATATTGAAGAGCCCCCCCCTCCAAAAGCAAGAGCCCCTCAAAAAAAAGAAAAAAAAAAAAAAAAACTCTTCGAAACACCCACTAAAAATGTCAATGGCACAGTCTGCGCCTTGAAGCCCCTAGGTGGGTACCCTGTCTACCAGTTTATTGGCACTCTCGGTTTCAATGAGATGGACATCTGCCTCCAGCTCGTTTATTCACTATTCCTGACTGAAGAGTTCTAATAAGAACGAAACTGAAATCTCAGGATGTGATAACCAGGCTGTCTGGTATACTGCATGTAATTCTGCATTAGCCCTGGCTTAGGGGCGGTAACTTACTGCTAAACAAAATTTTGTTCATTACCATTTTAAAAGTTTTAATTTTGACGAAATATATGAGGCGTCACGTGCGAGACAAAACGACCGTTTTCCATAGAATGGCCCTTGTGCGTTATTAAAACTACTCCTTTTGGGGCGATTGAAGGATTAATGTAGTTTTTAGGTTGTAGTTCGGAAAGCTCCCTCTGGTTTTGGTTTCACAAGCTGTGTTAAGCTACTGGAATCACGGAGCGTCTGGCGGCTGCTTTCCGTTGAAATTGGGTATTTCTATCTGTGCGATGCATTGACTAAAATTCGAAAAAACGTTTTCAAGCGTGAAAGAATGAAATGTTTTACCAAACGAATCGTTTTTGTAAACTAAGTAAAGTTTTTATCATGAATTACTTATTACTTATTGTGTTTATGTAACCAACTATGGGGTTTTGTATAACCAATAAATAGTTAAGTTCCATTCTATGCAGATAACTTTCTGGTTAGTTATATAGCTAAGCAATATGACTGTATCAAGCCTACCTAGGAAGCATATCATACAAAATATTGCTTTGAAGTTCTGGAATTTTGGAATTTTCGCGAATAGAATAATATTTTATGAAATTTAATTGAGTAATTTTAGCATTTATATTAAATAGTATACATATTCTCCTTTTCTTACTATAATGAACAAAAAATGTCGCCTATTGTATATGTCATAAAGCATCACAGCAATACTTTCAACATACACCATTTTGAATATTCAGTGATAGTTTTAAAGACGTATTTTGGCGAAATTCTTTGTGGCGACTAGTGATTGCAATACCGGACCAAAATGAAATACCGGTATTCGGTATTTTTCAAAAACGTGGTATCGGAATACCGATGTTAATACCGGTATCAGAAATTTCTTAGAAAATGATCAAAAACAGTTTTGTTTCGTTACCATATTTCATAGTTTCATGCAGAAATATAATTATGTAAATTTATTGTGAACAAATATTACATGAAGGAACAAGCGTTGTAATTATAATAATATATTTTTAAAAATTTATAGCTAGTTTGTGTTCTAAAAACGATTGCTTTCCAGTATTGATATCATCTTCAGCGATTTTATCTTGATCAGGATAGGCTTGTGTTTACTTTTTATTAACTCTTTGGTTTGAAATTTGCTTAGCTAAATTTAAGCTTGTTAGTTTCTTTTATTCATTTTATGTTCAAAATTTTTCTTAATTTTGCAACTTTCTGACGAAATATTTTTCAGATCACTATTCCTTTTCTCTTTGCAAAGTTTCAAGGCACTGTATAATTAAAAATATTATTCACACCAAATATACAGCTAAATTAGCGCGACAGAACAACAAACCAGTACCGGTGACAGCATTACAATTTGTTACACTGATATTAAAAGTTTTCCCCCGAAATCCAGTATAAATGAAGCAATTTTGAGAATAATAACAAAATATTGCAGGAACTGACAGTTGAAACAAACTATTTATAGTAAAAATACAATTGTACTTGAAATTAACTTTTACAAAAATGTGAGTGATGAGAAGGAAGTGGAAGATATTAAAACATGGGGCACATAAACGCGATTTATGACACCATCTAGTGATGAAAATATCATTACATATTTTTCCGCTACTTTGAATTAATTAATGTTCTTTTTTTTTTCGTGTGTTTTGAACCCAAATTTTTGCTTCAACAGATTGATCTTGGTACTTTCTCCTCAAATAATTTAAAACTTTGACTAAGAATTTTTTTATTATTTGCAGCTAATACCGAAAATACCGGTATGTTACCTACCTATGCCAATACCGGTGTTACAAAATTCCAAATTAGCTTGAAATACCGATATTCGGTACACCGCATTGCAATCACTAGTGGTATATCAAAAAAGTAGCTAAAGACCATAATTATTTACAGCCTAATCAGAAGTATAAAAATCTAGTGTATTTAGTTTTACTACATAAATTAGTTTCATACATAATAGTCTTTGGAGAAATGTTGATAAAAATATAAAAGTTCGTTAAAAATTTATATAGTTATCTTTCAAAATTTTAACATTACGATGGCTTAGTTTGGTATCTGTGATCAGTAACTTTTTAGAAGGCAATTAAAGCCTTTTAGGTTTAGAGCATGCTGTGTATTTAGTGGGTTTAATGCAACGAATATCTCAATTTGTAGGTCACATTTGAAGTAACTTCATTATTTTCTGCTTATGTAACTTAAAATAATAATCAAGTTGAAGAAAAAGAAAAAGAACTTTTTTTCCCAATAAGTGGAGTCGATTAATATAGTCTATTGATTAATAATTACATAAAACTGGAATCACAAAATTCTCACATCTTTTGTTGCTAAACTTATTGCTTATATCTTATTTCCTCTCGATACATTTAGGGTTTCAGAAACAAAATAGGTAGAATGTAAATGAAACGAAAAACTTTGATTCAGGTAGAAAATTCGTAATATGGAACACAAGATGCTTAATTTTTTCTTTCAACTGTAATTATTTTGCAAATTAAATGAAATAGTTTTAAGGAAGTTCATATTTATAAGCTGGGCTGTTTGATCTACCGACATTGGTGCTTCATAACAATAAAGTTCCATAACATTGCTCCATAACAATGAAGTTGCAAGTACGGCTTTCTTATCTCATTAGTTGGTGTCACTATTTACCTTTGTTAAACTACCAGCACATTTAAAGGCTGCATAGTAATTCTTGTTGCATCTTTAGCATCTTTTTGTATAGTATTGCTGTATAGTAATTCTGAAGCATCTTTAAAAAAAAGGAATTTAGGTTATTATCCTATTGCATTTGAAGCGTGGTTAATTGATCGAACATGTATTTCAAATTCAGATGATGTAATAGTTATATGTCGTCATATATAAGTTCCCCCACCGGGACTTAAATGTTTTTTTTTTTGGTAATGGGAAGGAATCTCGAAATGACAGATGAATCCATATAGAAACTTACAATCATTTTTCTCAGTGCAACAGAGATGCAACAAATGTAATTTTTCGTAATGATAAATTTCTTTTTACAACGATAGACTTTCAAAGTGCAACAATAAAATTCGTTTTATTCCATAATTATCAATCTAATGTTATACTTTTATTCTATTTTTTGTGTGCTTAGAGGCCGTCCATCAATCACGTGAGGCTCGAAAGGGGGGGGGGGGATCCAGAAAAAATCACGAAACATGACGTGGGGGGGGGGGGGAGGGTTTGTAGTAATATATCACGTGTATTTATTTTTTCGACAAACGCGCAACCGATAAACGCGTATGTGGTCCGAGGATACTCTACTTTAATATTTTTTTCGAATACCTTTCATTATTATAGTCTTTGTTATTATTATTGTACTCTTTCATTATTAGATGATACTTACACATGTATTTTATAAATATTTAAAAAGAATAATATAGATTTTTCGTAGGCACTAAAAATACACGTGATATAGTAGGGGGGGGGGTAGTCTTCAACCTCACCATGTATCAACAAGGGGAGGGGAAGGGTTTAAAATGCCAAAAAAAAAAAAAAAAAAAGAAAATCACATGATTAATGGACGGCCCCTTAGTACAGGGTGTGTTATAATGAATGAATATTTGTGTTTCAGAGGTTTTGAGATGAAGGTGTCCCTGCCATTTCGCCGACATGAAATTCTCCTCCACGTTTTCTTTTTCAATCTTGCCTTTAGAGTAATTTTTCAATGAGAGGAGGAAAGAAATTTTCGTGTCGGCGGAACGAGGGGTAAACCAAGATATAAAGTGTTACAATAATTTCTATAGTCAACATCCGAGAAACCCGTGTATGTAGTTCTCTGAAAATTTGTGTGGTTTTTACGCTGTAATATATTCTTTTTCTTTTAAATATGTTTTTATTTTTAAATATTTAAAACTTAATGATTAAGAAGGGTATTTGATTACGGTGTCTACCCGTGAACTATCACTCGTTTAGTAAGGAACACGCTTGCATTAATGATACAAGACTATCGGATCACTTTGGCATAACTTTACAGATATAAATTACTAATTGAAGGCAGATTGATTTTTCGAGAAGAATTATTCGACTACGTAATAATTTAAAAAAAGAAATGCTTATTGAACATTTCTTAGAAAACTGTTTTTTAAAAAACAAAGCACTTAATGCATTGATTTAGTAAACAATTCACGTGAGCCTTAAATAGGACTTAAAACATAACAAAGGTTGGTGTTATAAATATTACATACGTATCTCAGAGCAACAGTAAGATACCTTAGTATTATTCCTGGGACTAGATGTCTTACTGTTGCTCTGAGGCGACGATATACTCTTTACTTTATCATTTCTATAAAGTGGTGTGCCATATTATTTAGATCAGTACCAATATTGTCTGACCACGTTTGGCATGGAGTTGGCAAGTGGACAGTTAAGACAATACTACCTAATTGATGGGAGGGGGGGGGGGGATCTTTGAGCGTGTTTCGTTCATTTCAGTGTGACTTTGCTAAGGGGAGTCAGTATCCTAAATACTTTCAAAAATTAGATTTTTTGATTTTTATGTACATTTTGAAACTCCATTTCAATAACCTTTTTAATGATACAAACTTCTTGATCGTGCTCATATTAGAAGTAAGTTAAAATAAGCTTTAAAAAAATGTAAACCTATTTTGATGAAGTATGATTTTCCCCCTTAAATTGCAATATCTCGAAATGGTATTTTTGAAACTAAATGTTCCTTTTTCTCAGAAACTAAATTGTGTTAAGCTTTGAAATTTTGACCACCTATTGCATACATCTAATTGCATATACTGAAGTAAATTTTTTCTCATGTTCGAAAAATATTTTTTTATAGAGCTGATTTTGAGTTTCAAAATGGCATTTTTTGGAAAAAAAAACAACAAAAAACAGTGACCTACACATTACAATTATTAAAAAAAAGAACTAAGTTTTTTTTCTGTAACAATTTTACTTCAGTAGAGAGAAAAGAATTTAAGGTATAGAAAATAATTCATAATTTTATCTTTAATAGATTTTCAGTATATGAACCTGTGCAAATCAACATTGATGGTATAGGGGGGTACCAACTCCCCTTAATTTAGAAGCTAAGACACATCTGGAAAGTAAAATTGGCATCCCTGCAAACAAATAGATGCGTCCGTTTTCGCCTGTAAACTGGATGTTGGCATTTCCTTCCCAGCCTTGGTCAAATAGCAGTTTTTTTTAAAGTCACTTATAAAAGACTAATAGCTACATCTTATTAAAATCCAGAGTGGTACTTTGAGTGATAGTGCTTATAATATTGTAATTAGTTTTAAGAGTTGTTTACTAAAAATTGATTTGACAGCGACTCACAGCTGACAAAAAAGCAATGTCCAAATGACATTTTGGTTTTCAATTTGAATTACTTGACTTCAGAAAATAGTAAAAAGTTGCACTGAATGTACGCAACACAAAATAACAACTGTAATTGCAGCAAAAACAACCCTTTTTTCCTTGCACATAACATAAGGTTAATTTTAATCGTTTTCTTTCCAACAGTTTTCTTTTCAACATAACCAATACTTTTAACCTATTAAATGTTCCATTTTACTCATCATGATTACAGTTATTAATTAGATTACTCACTATCACTTATAAAACCATTGAAATTTTTTTAGTAATATACATGTAATCTTCGTCTTGGGTCTAATAGTATGGCAGCACCACTGCATATTATGGATTCCAATTAATACATTTCTTTAAAACAAAAAGTGTACGTTGCGCAATTGACGTAAAATGACTAAGTTCAAGAATTAATTTCCGACTCAACTAAATAAGAATCCGCAAAGAAAAATAAATGTTTGAATTTCGTATCGATTAATTAAAATAATATGTTTCTGTTTATATGACTTGAAAGTTGGTTATTGCCAATATTTTAAAGACTATTAGTAAAATTCGTAATTCTTTTTACAATTCAAAATTTAACGTATTACAGTCGCCAAATTGAATTAAAGTATTAAAATTTTCATTTTTAAACTGAAATTTTGATTAATTTTAGAATGCTCTACTAGTTTACTGCAGTTTACTATGTAACAAACGAATATTGTTATTCTTATTCGTAATTATAGGTTCATGCCATTAAAGATTATTTATTTTCTGTTTAATGAAAGTTTGAGTTTTTGAATTTTGAAAAATATCGTTTTTTGAGTGGAGAACAAATAATTACTTATTAGTTATCTTTTAGGGAATTTGATTATAATTATTTTTAAAATTTAAATTTAGATAATGATAAAATATTCCTACAGATAAGTTCTTCTAAAATTCATTTTATTGGCTTTTTAATTGGTAGGAAAACTTTCTGATGGTAAATAATAGCTTAATTTCCATCGATAAATAAAAACATGGTATAAAATTTTCAAATCGTTAAATATAAACTAGAAAGTAGAAGTTTTTTTTTCCTTTTAAAAATATTTGATCATTTGCTCACACTATCTCTCATCATTCGGATCTAGAACTTTGCCCCATTGCCGTCTTCTTAAAAATTTACATTAGCAGAAACGCCGATTTTTTTTAGAAGAAGACAACCTTTATATGTTTGCATGCTTTTTCAACTTCCTACTCTGACTCGCGCCCTTTCAACTTTCTAGGATGATATAGAAAACGCGAGTTTCCTCGGTTAATGACAATGAAACCATTCATTGGTTTTTTAAAAAGATGATTACAAAACTTCGATGTTAGGAAGGATCAGCAAGAAGAATCACTGAAGGTACTGGACCTCCTTGATAACATACTTCCTGGAATAAAACTCAAATTATCATACCCAGTAGAACTACTTCTACTTGTCAGGCTAGTTGGACTGGCATAGATGTTCTCTGCTCCATCTTTAGGAATAGGAGATAAAATGATGTCCTTGTTTGTCGAAGTTGAGGATTGACTGCTGCTGGTACCAAAGAGTCCACGCAAGCTGAAAGTAGATGTCGAACTTGATATCCACGGAGAGCTACGATCCTTAATGGCGGCACTATCCCCGGCGATCCTTCTAGTACTTGTAGTAGAGATATCACTAGAAGCATCAGAGTCACAAGAATTGACTTCGGACTCTGATATAGAATTATCATCTTCTATCTTTGGTTCTGAGATTTGGTGTGCGCTGTTGTCGACAGATATTCCCGAATCTTCACTCGTTGTGTTTGGAGTTGGTAAAATGTTGTCAGGAATTTCCGTGTCCACAGGATAAATGGCATTCCGTCTCCTGTCATATAATTCGTTAGGAACCATGTTTAGGATTGTCTTTAAAATGTCCCGCACTTCATCAGACGTTTTAGAATCTTCCGTTTTTGTACTGCTTTCGGTTTGCAGTGAGTTTTTGTTGCTGACGGGTGAACCTTTACTGGTGGCAGTGCTTGCTTTTTGGTGAAGAAAAGCACTTTCTTGGGATGATTGTTGTTTCTGTAACGTCCCATCACTCATAGATCGAGGTTTGTCCGTTTGCGTTTGTTCTTGATATTCAGAATCGTGTGGTTTAAATATTTTAGGTGATATTTCTTTGTCTTTAGAATTTTCTGATATGTTTGATGAAATAATTCCGGAAGTTTCAACGTTGGTAATTTTTGTTTCATCTGTATCTGTTGTGGCTGGAATGTTCAGGGGAATGTCTGTTGAAGGTGTCTTGGAAAGTTTCTGCACACATTTAGATTCTTTTGGGATCATCTGAAAATAAAAAGAAAAAAAGTAACTTGTAAGAACTAATACTAAATTAATAATTTTGAAAAACATCCGATTCAATAGAGTTATGTTTAAGAACTGTCTGGTTCAAGTCAACTTTCAAGCAAAAAAAAAAAAAAAAAAAAAAAAAAAAAAAACGTTTAGTATCTAAGATGCCACACTAAGACGCACAGTTTCGAGCATTACACTTATAATCCTCCTCTCTCGTCCTTTTGCCTACGTTGTTAAAATCTTATAAATTAGATAACTTTCTCAACTTTTGCAAAATATTTTTAGATTTCCTTTTATTTTTTGGTAAAATATCACTGAAATTTTTTTGATAAGTTCAGTTAAGTTACATATGCCATGAATATAATAACGTATTAATGGAAAAAATTTCTGCCAATTTTTAATAGCGGCTAAGACTGCTTAAATACCCAAGAAGACCGTGGATTGCCTATCGCTGTACCATACCAATCAATAACAGCTTGTTGGTAGGAGCTCGAGCCTTGGACCATGACACGGGCAGCCTCAATGAAAAGTTTTGAGTAGAAATTTAAGTGCATAAAGCTTTAAATGTTTTTTTCAAATACAAAAGACATCTAAATTCCTGATGATAGAAATGTCACAGGTTTGTATTATTGAAAAACAACAACTTCGAAAGCCACATTGTACGACATGCTTATGTTCATATTAGTGATGGCCATAATCGAGAACTTCTGATAATCGAGAACTCGAGAAATTGATAATCGAAATCTTTAAAAATTGAGAACTCGAGCTATTGATAATCGAGATCTTTCGAAATTTTAAACTCGAGCGATTAACAATAAGATCTTTTGAATCGAGATCTCGAGCGATTGACTTATCGATTATTTTGAATCGAGATCTCCTGCAGTCCATTGCTTGATAAGTCGGAAAGTGATGATCGAGAACTTGAGCACTCCATCGCTCGAGAACTTGAGATGTGATAATCGAGAACTCGAGTTGTGTCAGTCAAGAACTTGAGATGTGATAATCGAGAACTCGAGTTGTGTCAGTCAAGAACTTGAGATGTGATAATCGAGAACTCGAGATCTTATAATCGAGAACACATAACAAAGTTCTCGAGTGATCTTGAATAATCGAGTGATAATGAATAATAATCATTTTTTCATACCTGAAGAACAGTTTTTATGAGCTTGGGAGTACTTGGTCTCCTTTCGTCGAGTTTAATAACCGTTTCTGGTTCAGCTATCGTCAAATTCGTTCCTTTTTTTGCTTGATCTCTAGCTTCGTTTTCTTTTATTAGGCACCTATAAGACATTATCATTTTGTTATGCACAAGGCTGAGATCCACACAGAAATGCATATTAACGCATTAGAACGCTGATATCGTATAGGGATTATTATTACAACTAGGTAACTATAATTCAGTTTGTTTTATATTGCTTCGAGAAAAACTCAGCAAATCATCGTTTTTTAGAATTTTTGGAGAATGACTTGATTTAAATGTTATTGAATTACCATTTCAAAATTTCACTTAATTTGAAGTATTTATGTCTTATTTTGGATCAAAATTTCCAACAAAATTGAAATTTATTTTGTTGCCTTTGTAGTTAAACCAATACACCTAGTTATAGTACTCAGCCCACGATATATAGAAATAGCTAATTTTTAAAACACTTCGGAATGATTACTGACACAAAATATTTATATTTTTTAACTACATGTAAAAACAGGGTTTTCCTTACTAATTTAAAAATCATTTGGGGACCACAAGCGATTGACAATTCGAGCACAAAAATGTAAAAAACAAGAATAATCTAGAACACATTCTTCATCTGATTGCCAGAACAAATTTCGAATCCCACGAAATGCTCTCTTATAATTTATATATGTAACTAAAGTTTTGCTTTTAGGTTATGACAGAACACTAACAAAGTTATCTAGAGAATTTCAAGAAAGTAACTTTTACTACTAGCAGTGGCGTAGCTACAGTGTTTGCCGCCCGGGGCGGTCCCTCAACTTGCCGCCCTTTCGTTGTTAAATAGCTTATTCACAAAACTCTCAAACGTGTTTAAATTAAAACTAGCAATTTAATTGAAGAAAAAATAAGACCTTATTATTCTCTATATACTTTCAAAAGAAAAAAGGCGGGGGGGGGATAAGGGCCCCCACTTGGAGAAAATTGCTAAATTTAAGTCAAAACCGCAATTTTAGTAAAGTTTTTAGAAAGGGTGGGTTGTGTGTGTGTGGGTTTGCTCCAGATTTTTTTTTTTCAAAATCAGTCTCTTTTAGTGTTTCTTTGTTGACGTTAGGGGATCGGTACGCAACGAAAGGAAATTTCACGAAATTTTAAAATGCAGCTTAGCCTACTTAGAAGAGGTCAAGGGAATCGGGAATGGTCGGATACTAAATGCGAAAATTTTAAGCTCCTAAATATGCAATTTTAGGCTATCTTTGGCAACGCAATTTCACGCGCATTCCAGTGTTGCCAGATGGTCAAATCCAGATTTCCCCAATTCCCTTCCTACTTTTCCCCAAAAAGCGGTGTTTTCTATCAAAATTCCCCAAATTCAAAAATTATTTTTCCATTAATATTTTCATTAAATGAATCGACATCCTTTAATATTTTTGTCTCTTGGATTTTTTTTCCCCCAAATAACCAAATTTTCTTAAAAAATTCCCCAACTTTTTTTTCTTCCCATTTTCACTTTTTTTTTTTTGTCTTCTTTATCTTTATCTTTCTTTATCGTCTTTACTTAATAATAAAGCTGAAAGTCTCTCTGTCTGGATATCTTTCTGTCGGTCAGGATCTCTGTGACGCGCATAGCGCCTAGACCGTTACGCCGAGTTTCATGAAATTTGGCACAAAATTAGTTTGTAGCATAGGGGTGTGCACCTCAAAGCGATTTTTGAAAATTCGATTTTGTTCTTTTTCTATTCCAATTTTAAGAACATTTTCCCGAGCAAAATTATCATAAGATGGACGAGTAACTTACCTAGCTATCATAACGTGGACCCGTAACGTGGGCAAGCCAATTGGCGAGAATTTCATCATGCATTATTTGTAAATATACAGGGGAACCTTTTAATTTTCTACTGCGGGCAAAGCCGTGCGGGTACCACTAGTCATAAATACAAGCGCCTGACTGAGAGATGAGAAATAGCCAAATGTTTTTTTTTACTTGCATTTGCTACTCTGCTTCTGTACGTACATTTAAACTATGATTTTTGTACATTTTTATCCAAGAACATTCTTCATCACACTTATTTTTACCTGTTTTACGTATCAACTAGTTGTTTACGCAGAACATTAATATGAATTCCGTAGCATAATATTTCACATAATGCGAAATGCGAATTCCATAAAGTTGATCAAAGCTAAACCAACGCTGTTTGATACAAACAATGTAACTACTACTTCTTTTCATGAATCTCAATACAAAAAAATTCTTTTTTTCCCGAGGTTTTTCTTTTCCCAGGTTTTCCCCAAGAAAAAAAAAATTTCCCCAAAGAATTCCCCTCAAAACTCATTTCCCCAAAATTTCTCCAGAGATCACCAGATTTCCCCAAAATGGGGAAATTTATCCCAATCTGGCAACACTGCCGCATTTTAACGCAGTTGTAGGAGTTAGGGGAAAGAGGGGCACCGAGGTTTCTTATTGAAATACTTTTTTAAGTTGAAATCAATTTTAAGGGCATCTTTGGTGGTTTGGAAGAAAAAGGAAGGTTCGGATTCTTTCTTTGGAAATTTTTCGGCACCAAAGCCTCAAAAACTTAATTCCAGGCTGTCTTTGGTGACTTTGAGAGGTTCCCTAATGGCTTAAAAAATGTTGTGAAGCCCCAAGCGGTTCTCTCCTGAAAAATTTCCGTAATTAACGTTCGACTTTGGGCTTTGTTTAATGATGTTAGGAGGAAGAGGAGTCAGAGGGAGGTTTCCCTCTAAATATCATTCTTAAAGCTGAATTTCATTTTAGACTATCAGTTAGAAGGAAGGGTTAGCAAACCCTCGTACTCACGCAAATTTCTAAGAAAGAAAACTTTGGGCTATTTTTGGGGACGCAAGGAAAAGGGGTGAAGAGAAATTTTAAAAGCGCAGTTTTCATCTTAGGAGACATAAGTTGAGAGGGGGAGGGCGACTAAGATATCTTTCTCGGAAAAATTCCAAAATTGAGCCCTAAAAACGTATTTCAGGCTACATTTGATCACTTTAGGAGATCAAGGACAATCAGGATTCAAAATGCTGTTTTCACAAATTGATATTGAAGTATCGAAGCTCTAAAAACGTAATTCTTTAGCTAGAAGTTGAGACTTTAGAAGAGAGGGTGGGAGTTTTCTCCGGGAAAGTTTTCAGAATTGAAGGCCTGACTATATGCTTTTTGGCTGTATTTGCTACGTTAGAGGAAACTGTAGGGCTAGGGGCTCGGCCCAGAAATTTTCCAACATTAAGGTCTAAAAACGTATTTCTAAACGTATTTGGTGATATTGGGCCTAAAAACATTTTCGCACTGTTCGACTACAGATTCGGGGTGGGAGAGGTTCCCAACCGGAATTACATATTTGAAACTGAATACTTTAAAACGCATTTTAGACTATGTTTGGATAAGTTGAGGGTCCAACTCAAATGTTGAAAAATGAAATATGCTTACCTTCCACAAAGAATAGATTAACATGTGATCTAAAATTGTCGGATAGATTATCTACTCGCAAAAGCGAGAAAACGGAAATCTCTTATACTTCGTTTGAAGAAGAGAACTCTTGTGAAGAGTGGGAAATCAAAGCAAACTCGGAAACATGTAAAGTGTGACGAGCAATAAATTGTTTCGTGTAACATTTAACATCTCCTCCTTCCCCCCTTTTTTTTCTTACTCTTGTCACCGTTTTCCTGAAGTAAAAAAAGGGGAAATTTTTGTTTCACGAGCAGGCTTTCAAGAAACTCTAAACTTAAAATCCTGTATTAGCTTTTTCTTATAACAAAAATTGGAAAAGTTCATTGTTTTTGTCTTCCTGAAGTTAACTTCTACAGTCTAAATAACAGGTTAAAAAAAAAAAAATACTATGCACTTTTCATATTGCACTGAAAAAGGCAAAAGAACTTTACTGGATCAGAATGGAATATTTAAGTATTATTCCTTTAGTTTTCAATTATTCCAATAAAATGACACCGCAAACGAAGAAAAGAGCGGCTCAATTCAGGTAGAGAATTTCTTATTATTATCGAGCTTTCAATCATAAATTTGAGCGTTGAAACAGGCATATTTTTCTGGGAATGTTTGGTTTAAAATGACTTGAGCCGCACTTTTCTTCGTTTGTGGTGTCGCTTTCTTGGAATAATTCAAAACTACAGGAATACTTAAATTGTCCATTATGTCCCAGAAAAGTTATTTTGTCCTTTTGAGTGCTTTAAGAAGATATTTTCTTGCTTGCAATAAATAGATTAAAACCATAATTTCCTTATTTAGAAAATACATTTAATTCTTCCACATCAAAAAGGCCAATTTGCCGCCCCTAGAAAAGTGCCGCCCGGGGCGGATCGCCCCCTCCGCCCCCCCCCTTAGCTACGCCACTGACTACTAGTGAGAGTTATTATGAGATAAAATATTTAATCATATTGCTTGAGTTAAATTTAATTCTACAGGTTTATTTATTGTGATATGCAGATCATCTATGATTACTTCAAGCAAAATTAATAATAAAAAAAGTTAATAAATTATTTAAGTTGAGGTTGAAGGGTTGGTCAACTACTGGTTATCTAAAATGCTATCAATGCAGTAATTGACCAAAAGGGTCAAGTAATGAACTTATGTTGGTTTTAAAGCTTTTTTTTCTTCTCAAAACCAAAGTGACTTACAAGCATTTTTTCTTAAACTGAAATATTATATAATTTTATTTGGGAAAAGTATTTTGAAACTTCTGCGGGTAATTAATAAATGTTTTTGGTCAACCACTAAATAACTGAAAATAATTGACATATTTCTATAAATTATAACTCTATGAAAAGTATTCACGACAGACAGGAAAACTATCAGGGCCACTAAGAAGGTAGGGTAAAGTAGACGTATTTGCCGGTGCTCAAATTTGATCCCCTGAGTTCCTTTTATCTGACACTAGGTGTCGCTACCGGTGATGTCTTTTCTGATTAGTCAAGAACACTATTTAAAAAGAAAGTTTTATGAGTCCAACCCACCGCGTCGCCGTTCGGCAGCATTTATTCTGATTTTTGAAAACTTGATTTATCGTAATACTCTTTGTAAATGTTCTTTTTGATTTATTAGGAGGTGTTCATTTAGTTCAAATGGAAGTATTTGTTTAGAGTAAGCTGTGAACTGAATGATCTGAGCGTTTTGCTATATTAGGTTCACTTCACGAAGAGTAGGAAATCACCATATTGGTATGTAGATGTTGTTATTTTCGTCCCCTATCAAGACTGGCGTAAAAGACGTTGATGCATATAATGCTAGGTGCCAAAAATGTTTTATGAAGAAAAACATGGAGAAATATACGTTGCCCTTAATGTGCCTCGTGGCAGACACAAAATGTGCTAAGAGGCGAAGAAAAAAAAGTTTGTGATGCTTGCTTGGAGACTTGAATAATCAGTCTAACATTTCGTAATTAAGTATTCTGAAAAAAAAAGCCCAATCTACTGTCCAACCACGGATTGTATGGAATTTTCAAACGTCCATATGAGACAAATCTATCTGACTGAGGGGGAAAAGTAAAAATCTGATGCGTGTTCCGCTTATTTGAATGAGACATTCTGCAAAAGCTGACATCACTAAAAATAATAGATTTGTCCATTTCCGGCTGTAAAACGGATGTTTGTCTTTCCATACAATCCATGGTCAGACAGTATGATGTTTTTTTTTTTTAATTATAATTCTTAGTTCGTATTTATTATTATTACCAGCTTTTTAACCGATTACTACATCTTATGGAAGGTATATTGGAGAGGGGAAAAATTGGATAATAATTTTCAATTTTGTTCAAGGCATTTTTTAAAAACTTTCTTTTCACGGAAAACAAATTACGTATGATGTATTTAAACTTAAATACCATGTGTGGGCTTAGTTAATGGTGTTACATAACTTTTTTTGAATTAATTGATAGTAGTATATACTACTCAGATGCCAAAAATCTTGGAGGAGGGGGGGGGGGCAAATATGGTGATTTTAACCCCATGTCAGCAAGTCAGAAAATAGGTGCTGACCTGTGCAGGGGCTCTACTAGAAATGAGAGGGTAAGTTTATGGGAGGGGAGCGGGGTTTGGTGCTAAAACGGACATGGTGCTCGCCTATATTGCTACTATTAAGTATTATTTAATACGTATAATTGTATACATTATATATATATTTAGTTATGCAATATTTATTACGAGTAGTAATGCTATTCAATATTTAGGCAATATAGAAGCACCTATGACGACTAGATTCAGGTCTTGCGTCGACTCACATGTGATGGTAAGATAAACATGTTGTTGTTTTTTCTGCTTAGAGTCTATGGGCTTGCCGAGAAATAAATAAAATAAAATTCTTTTTGGTGTCAATTTTGACGAGATATTGCCACAGATCGCCAAGTTCGACTACATTTGGCTACTTTTCGAACCTTATAGGTTATCACTGGCACATACCCATCATGAAGCTCACGTGCGATGACGTCATCCACCCAACAGTCAACCAGATGTAACCTTTAGGTGGACATACATGCTCGTATATATAATATACATATGAATGGTCGGATTTTAATTTTATAGATTTTGAATTTTACTGTGTGGAAAAGATGGTAAACTACTGGCTGACACTGGTCAATTACTGGACGTAAGTGGCCTATTACTGGCGAATCCTCATTTTTTAAATAGTATTGAAAACAATTTGAATAATGCTAAATAAATCAGTAGAGTGATTGATTTTTGTTAATCCTGATATATTTATTGACGCGTTGGAAAATTTTCAATTTTTTTTCCTGTGAAATTTTTTCTTCCGTGAAACTAAATGGAACTTGTAGAAACTTCTTCTAAATGGTCTATTACTGGCAGTTCTTCCTACTTGATTTTAAAATTTTTAAAATAAATCATGAAAAGAAAAATATGTTTTAAGCAACTCTTTATTAAAGTACGCAATGGTTGGCACATTTAATTTTTGCTACACTCTACCTCAAAACATTCGTAACAAATTGCAAAGTTAGTATTACTCGAGAAGAAAAAAGATTACAGCAATAAAAGATACAGTTTGGGGGGACCACACAAGGTTTTAAACATCTTACATCACTGCCAAACGATACGTATTTCGTCATTTACATGTAGCCTCATTGTATCCTTGAAGCTTAGGTTCATGTTCTTTTCACCGTTCCAATTCAAGGAAATAAAGCTCCTATACAAATGTTTTTAGCTTCTTTTTTTGCTGCATTGCATTTTGCTTCACATGTATTTTCGATTTTATACCCTTGCAAGATTACCTTGTAATGGTTCCTTTACTTTTTTATACTCCCCTAATTGTTTTGAGCAGAGATTTGCGCATAATCCTTCCTTTACTTTGATCCCCATCCTATCAAGATTTTTTCCTTAGTGGTACAGTATTAGTTAAAGATATATAGGTGGCGTTAACATCGAAAACTGTGTAAACGGTGCGACGTTTTTGAAAGAAAAAACTCCCAGAGGAGCCGCGAGTGAGATTTTGAGGATCAACCGCCAGGAAGCTTTGCATTTAATGCATATCACCACTTCTAATAGGAAGATTTACATCCATTTTAGGACCATATGACCATAAATCCTACTTGCAAATGTTTGTAATTGAAAACTGTTTAGCACGAGTTATGGGCATTATCATTTATGATTCTAATTTGAAAATTAATTGCTGTTTCTCTGTTTTTTTCCGTGGAGTTGTGTAATTTTTGTTCAACAAACTCTGAAGGTTTCATTGAGTTTCGAAAAAATAATTTAATTTTTTTAACCATTTTTCTGTTTTTTACTTGTTTTTTGAGATAGAAGTCTATCTTTTCATTTTATATCTCAAGAACTACGTACTTTGCTTTTTTCCTGAGCACTTTCTGAGCTTCTGGATAGTTCTTTAAGGCCTCCCACAAGTCATCTTTGCTCAGTACAAAAAGGTTGGAAAATCCTTTGCTTCTCACATCAGCCGTTCGACGGTTACATCCAGGAATTCCCAGCAAGCTGTAGTAGCGAAGAAAAAAGAAATCTGAAACGTTAACTAGAAGTTGAAAATATTTTTATGATAATTTTAATCCATAAGCTAGACCTTAAAGAATGTAAATTAGTCTAACACATGATTCCAAGCAATATTTTAACAAATAAACAAATAAATATTCGAAACATTCTCTGTTCTTCCAAAGAAAATCATTCAGTTTTCTACAGCTGCATGAAGGTTATTGCATGTTATTTTTGAGCACACGTATGTTTAAAACATCTTCTGTAAGGAAATTGGGTCATTCCATGTCAAGTGATCCAAAGTTTTTTCCCTCACCTTTTTGTATTTCTTTGAAATTTGGCTCATCGATTGTACCCTTCAAGGTAATCAAAAGTCCAAATTTTTAGATTTTTATCTCTATTATTTTTTTATTTATGACACTTTGATTTTTCAAAAAACCCTCTTTTTTTCATGGATGCTTGAACATAAAATGGACGATAACTCAGTACCAAATACAGATAGAAAGATTTGGTAAAAAGCATTTTAAAGTACATTATTTGCTGTTTAATGGAATATGCAACATGACTAATTTCAGAAAAATTTTAATTTTAAAAAAATGAAATTTAAATTTTAAATTTAAATTTCTCAGAAAAGGTATAATGAATTTTTTTAAAAAAATTCTTAAAAATTTGTGTGTATTTTATCTTTATTTGTGCAAAGTTTCAAGTTGGGATCTCAATGGGATCGTATTTTTATGAATTTTTAAATAAAATTTGACTTATGAAATAATGACATTTTTTCAGATTCTAACTAGTTAAATATGGGGTTCTCTTACTGGGGATGGTCTAGTAAATAGTAATTGATCATGACTATGCTTGAAATGAGCTGACATGAATTTGTTGATTAGTACCCCCCGCCCCCACACAACCACTTTTTATCTTTTTTTTTTTTTTCAAAACTGTATTAAAAAAAAAAAAAAAAAAAAAAAAGCTGGCGCGTAAGAGTTATAATCATAATAAACTGGGAGGCACGCTGCTAAACATCAGTAGTGACTAAGCCTTATAAATGGGGAGGGGGGTCATAAAAACTAAAAGTCAGAAAAACTTTAACAGACAAATAGAACCACTCATTTGCAGCTTTTTTTTTCTTTCGGAAAGTAGGAGGGTAGGGGGGAGGGGGGCATTCTGGAATGAAGCTTAACAACATGGAAGGTTATGCTGAAGCTAGCAAAATTTGTTTGGTCTATAACTACTTTTAATATATCTGTAAATAGATCTCGCTGCATTGCTCTCCTTTACAACAGAAATTAAAAAGAAAACTAGCGTTAAAGAAAAGAAAAAAAAAAAAAAAACAGCTGCACTCCAAATGTTGTAGAAAGATGGTTTTATGCGGACAGACATATGATCTGATGCTTAGATTTAATTTTAGTTTAGTGTGAAAAGAATGGAACAACATGGGGGGAAACACTTCTATTTTGCTATGATCTTGGGGCAAACTATTTCTCTCCTCCCTTCAAAATTGAAAGTTGGTGCAGGGATACGGGATGAAATGAATCATAACTTTCCTTATCAGATAGTGAATTAATCAAGTACTTTTTGTGAAGTTCGGATGGAAAAAGAAACACTTGGTCTGAAAAAAAAGCATCAGGTGAGGCGTGATACTAGTATAGTGTTAATCGTATGGGTGGGGGGGGGGGCGGAATGTACTTCGTCTTGTATTAAAGAAGAACATTTACCTGCTTTTAACATGTTTTCTATTCATTTTGTTTTATTTTACTCATTTATTTATTTTTTACATTTTGAAAATAGTTTTGAAAAAAATAATAAAAGTGGTGGTGCGGGGGGTGGGGCTTTTTCTTGCATTAAAGAAGAACATTTACCAACTTTTAATAAGTTTACTATTCATTTTGGTTTTTTATTTATTTATTTGTTATTATTTTTTTTTACATTTTGAAAAGTTTTGAAAAAAAAGAAGAAAAAAAAAGATTAAAAGTGGTGGTGGGGGGGGGGGGGAGTTTACCAATCTACAAATTCATGTCAGCTCATTTCAAGCGTAGTCATTATTAATTACTACTTACTAGACCATCCCCAGTAAGCGAACCCCATATTTAACTAGTTAGAATCTGAAAAATGTCCATTATTTCATAAGTCAAATTTTATTTAAAAATTCATAAAAATATGATCCCATTGAGATCCCAACTTGAAACTTTGTACAAATAAAGATAAAATACTCACAAATTTTTGAGAATTTTTAAAAAAAAAATCATTATACCTTTTCTAAAAAATTTAAATTTAAAATTTAAAAATTTCAATTTTTAAAAATTAAATTTTTTTTTGAAATTAGTCATGTTTTATATCCCATTAAACAGCAACTAAAGTACTTTAAAACGCTTTTTACAAAATCTTTCTATCTATATTTGGTGCTGAGTTATCGTTCATTTTATGTTCAAGCATCCATGAAAAAAAGAGGGTTTTTTGAAAAATCAAAGTGTCATAAATAAAAAAATAAAAGAGATAAAAATCTAAAAATTTGGACCTTTGATTATCTCGAAGGGTACAATCGATAAGCGAAATTTCAAAGAAATACAAAACTGTGAGGGAAAAAATTTCCCAAATTTTGGATCACTTGACATGGAATGACCCAATGGTCATAACATGATTCATGCTATAATGACTAGCACAAAATCCATCAATTTGGCTGTTTGTCCAACGTTTGGAAGGGATAAAAATTATACCGAAAGTATCTTGTCTCAAATGCTTTACTTCCTCCTTGTCTCAAATGCTTTACTTACTTTTTTGATTTCAAGAAGTACGCAAGATTTACTTCATATTCCGGTGATGAGAAGCTGTCTCACCAGTGTGATAACTTGTGGAAACTACCCTAGTTTTCGACGAGTTTGAAACACTTAATACACACTCTCTAAGTAACTTACAAACTTCAAATAAAATTCACAGTGCGGAATTTTTTACTGACTTTAAATAGCAGGAGAGAAAAAAAGAATTGCGCGAGTAGTAGTAAAAACAAATCAAAAATATAAACAATGCACGTTTTATTACTAGTCGCCAAACATTGGCCGACATGAGAAATTTCTGGCTTTTGTTTCTTCTAGACCTAAAGGGAAACATTGACTTTTATATTTGTAACTAACAGAAAGTTATTGTTACGAAAGGAGGTAAATTATTTTCCAAAAGTGTTGGCAACCTTAAATTGCATTAGTTTTTTCTCATTCGTTCTTTCCTTCTTGCAACAAGATCGCGTCAGCAGAATATGCAAATTACCAGTAGCATTTAAGCTCCCGGCACTTTGCCTCATTCTCCTCCCTTTCAATTTCAATCCCAAGTCAGACTTGGTTATTTTCTTTCGGCAGCTCAGTTGAGTCTGTCCGTTTTTGCCGATAGCTTCGGCTTACTGTTTTTGACATGAATATCATAACTCAGTATGTTTAACGTTTCATAATTTGACTTAGAATGTTAGCTTCAGAAGTCATTTAAAGTATAATGAGCTACTTAATATTGTAAAGAGCGTATTCTCAATATTTCCTTTAACATGTCATTGTATATATCATACCCATAATAAACAAGTTACTTTTTTAACTTTGGCTCTTCATAATGTTGCACAAGATAAATATGTTTTTTCAAGAAGTATCATACGTCCTGGTTGAGCTTCCACTTAAAGTTAATAAGCTGAGCACTTTTAAAAGCTCACAGTTTAACAGTTATCATCTTGGTAAAGAATAAAAATTAGTACATCGCAATAATAAATCGCAAATACTTCCTATCAAAATATAATACAAAATAGCTCCTAATTATTTTATAAGTGTTACATCTTAAATTGTATGAAATAGCTATGATCAAAATAAAAAATTGAAATCAGAACTGCTGGAAGTTATTTTTTTTATTGACAAGCGTTGTGATATTACCTTATTTCTCCAAACACGCTTCCTTCGGATAGAGTTGCCAAGACGACATCGCTTTTATCTCCTCCGAAAACTTGGACGATTCCTTTATTGACTATGTACATTTCTTTTCCTACTTCACCCTGTAAAATACGACTACATATATTCCTTGACTCACTCCATTCTTCAGAAAATGACTTTATATGTTTCTTCACTTTTACCTTTTGAAAAGAACTGTAGATTTCTTTACATAGATTTACGTAGGTTTGTTTTTTTGAAGATACATGCTAATGGTTTTTGAGAGACAATTGATCAAAAACTGCTTTAACTTTCATTTGGCACTTTTAAATTATTACAAAACTAGCAAAAATACCCGGCGTTGCCTGGGTCAGTAATAATTATTAGAAAAAACCGTTACTTGCTTTTGTTTTCTGTTTTAAGTGAAAGAATTTAAAACACATCTTTTTGACGTGATTAAAAATCGAGTTTCTTCCTTAACCATAAAACTAAAATAGCAATAAGTATAAAGAACAAAGTAGTATTGATTTAGAAACGAAAGCACTATATTTAAGCATATACAAATTTAAAAAACATGAAATTAATCTTCTCATGTTTAAAAAGATTAATCTGTTGATACTTTTTTTTTTTTTTAACATGGAGTCTAAAACCTTCTCTGTATGGCTAATGAAGTACGAAGTGATTAAAAAAAAGTAGCTGCGCTCGTAATCCCCTTATACTTGCTTTAGTTATTTCGGGAAATTTCAATCATTGTGGCTCTTGGTGTGATTTTACCGAATTTGCGAAAGTCGTTTCGGGGTACTTTCGATGATGCTCCCCCATTCTTTCCTTACTTTGTAAAACGATATGATATTAATTTTCGTTACAGAGATATCGTCGCCAGATGCTGAGATATTTTTGGTCACCATAAATTGGCGCTAAACAGTTTCATCCGAAATGTTACCAAAATAAGTAATAAAATTCGGTGATTGTTTGAAATTGTGCAAAAAGGAAAATTAATGGAAGTTTTTGTGCTGTTTATGGATTTGCCTAATTTAGTTGCTGGATTATTTAACACGGTAAAAAAAGTCTTTTGAAAATTCTTTGATTGGCGATATTTTGTTTACATGGTGAAAGCTGAGAAACATTATGACGTAGTCTTCGGTTTCAAAAACAGCGAGTTGAAAAAACTGCCAAATGCATCAGCTACGGAAATCTTTCTGCAAAAATTTTGGCGATCTGCTGGTTGTTTGGATAATGAGTAAGTGTTCAATCAGCATAAATAATAATAAAAACCATTAATTTCATTAAAGTTCCGTTTAAATGGAAAATCATCAGCCAAATCATGTATTATTTGCCAATCTTGTGCAAAAATCTTACTTCAAGATTTGACTTGAGAAAAGCCTTGAACAATCACGAAAAGCAAAGAAAGTCAACAATACAACAATTGTCGCTATCGACAGGGAGTTGAGATGATACACTAAATACTGTATTGAGTTGAGGAAAGCCTTCGAACATGGATCTAAAAAGCTCATAACTCGTTTTTTATTCTACTTAGAAATTTCGAACAGGTGCCATCTTCAGCAGAAAAATCAGAGCTTTCGATGGACATATAATGTAAATATGTGCAAGTATTTTTTCATCCCAATATTAGAGAATTTATACAAAAATTGTGTTTTATTGCCCCCCTAAGGGGGTTTTGCTCCCCATAACGGGACGAAAACTACCCTATGTGTTATTCTGATGCATAAGCTATATTATTGTAAAGTTTCATCAAAATCCGTTCAGTAGTTTTTGCGTGAAAGAGTAACAAACATCCATCCATACATCCATACATCCATACAGACAAACTTTCGCATATATAATATTAGTAAGATAAATAAAACTGACATTGCAAAATAAATAAAATTATGTTACAAAGTAAATAAAAATTTATTAACCAGCAGTTAAAAAAATCTTAGAGCAAGATATACTATTTCAACAAGGCATATATAAAACCACTGCCTCACTTTAAATTATCTGCTACGGATTTCATCAATGCCACTTTAAATAATTTAAAGCGAAACTAAGTGTAACAAACATGCATTTCGGAAATAAATGAAGTCTATTGGTGATTTTAGTTTTTAAAATTTGATGTTAATGGAACTCCATTTCCAACAAAAATTAGTAATAAATTAAAATTAGATTTGTAAAAAGTAATTGTATTTGGTTGCTGTCAATGAATTAAATTTAGATATTGAATCGATGTTTAGAAAATTTAGTAAAATGTTCGAGTTTTATAGAAACCTTGTCGTTACTCTAGTGACTTAATACTTAACTCTTAGAAGGAAAGTTTCATTACCTTTTTACAAATATAATCTCCAGGTAAAAATAACACAGGTTTTAATTGTAGAACTAAATCTCTTAACAAAGCTTTATCACAGTCCTGAAAGAAAACAGTATTATTCAATAGAAATTCATCAAAACATTTTTTTGTCAAGGCTATGTTAGTAACTAAGTGACCGAATTATTAAAACTTTGAGTAGTTAAGACGTGATGAGCATTTCGAAATTGTTAGGGGCGCGGGAAAAGTAGTAAAACGTTCCAGATTCCGAAATTTTAAAATTAATTTTTTTCTGAAACAGCATGCTTAAAAACATAGAATTTGACCATATTTTAAATGATTTGACAAAGTTTAATATTTAAAAAAATTATTTTAATCAGTGCGAAGATTCAATTTCCTTTTTTACGCTTCTGCACATGACATCACAATTGACGAAATGCCATTCATTGATGCCGTTAGAGCAGAGCGCACAGTATTTAATTTGCTTCTTTACTCACATGTATTGGCAACGATATGGTTGATAGAAAGCGAAGAGCGCAATATTTTTAATTCGCTTCTGAATTATCATAACCTGGAAACGCGGCCATTCAGCGTTCCATGGAATGCGCGCCGAAGTACATCACTTGTGGCGTCATAAAGACCACGCCTTGTTTGGAAAATCGGACATTTAAAATTTAATTAAAAATTAAAGGTTGGGAAAATGAAGGTATTTTCTGGGTCCATGCTATTTTTTTTGCTCAATTTATCAACCTCAGTGACTAAAAGTAGTACTTTTGACTGAAGGAAACAAAACCATTGGGGCCGAACCTACTTCGTAGAATCGACATTTTCGGATAATCGAGAAATCATCAATAATCATCTAGTTTAATATGTAGTATCGTCTTTGAACTGTTATTATGACTATTTTAACTGTTAAACAAATTAAAATTAAAAGTGAAAATAAATTTATTTCTGGAACAAAAACTTACAATGGTTTAAATAAGAGCTTCATCTGGTGTAAATTAGCCATTCTTGAGATGACAAAAGACGTTAGGATCTTTGAAATTGCTTACAATCAGGGGGTGCAATAATATTCGATTGTTCTGGGACTACGCAGTATTACCTTCCAAATTTCGAAATGGGGTGCGTTTTTGTTTCGAACACGTTTGAAAGTGGGGACGAGTACTCATACCGAGAATTGAGCTTGCAAGAAGGAATTTAAAAACAGAGAATTCCATAATATCTATCCGCACTCGTAGTTCGAAAAGGACGGCTTGCATACAAAAGTAATGTGTGTGTGTGTGGGGGGGGGGACGACTTTATAAATGTATGTCTGCTAAGAGAAAATTTGTCATTGCTGTTGTGTGCCAGCTAGGCTAGTAATTTTGGAGTGCGCTACTTCATTTTTCCAATTGAATCGTGATTTGGTGTGAAGTCCAACTTCCACAGTACACACATGTCATAAGGACCAGTTAAAAGGATAGATAACGATTCCCAGCACAACAACACACTCACCCAAAAAAAGGAGAAGGGAGAGAGAAAGTACATCCATGCCAGAACCGATGTTCGAACCCGGGACCTTCCATCGCTGTCAGATTACTCTGACTACTAAATAGTAGAAAGTGAAAAAAAAAGTGAAGATGACACTGGCTTCCGTTAATCGAGGTCCGGAACTACGGTATTTAGATGAAAAGGATTTTTAAAAATGTATTTTTAGCAACTTTTTTTCCAAAACAATATAACAATATTAGTCCTTGTTAGATTAAGATCTAGATCTATTCAGAGTCCTATCACAATTCGTGATTGCAAGAAATGTAATTTGAATTGAAGACGTCAAATTCAAATGAATGCCATGGGATGGATGCTGAATTTTTTATTCATTTATTTTTTAACTGTCAATGTTGATAAGCGCGAAATTTGTTCATTTTAAATTTTTATCTTAAAATACCTGCTTCCACTGTTTTAAATTTGGGAAATAATTGGGGAAAATTTGGGAAGTACACGATGCAGATTAGATTTGCGTGAGAGTTTGCCGTCACTAACATAGAATTTGGATGAACACTTGATTGAATAGCAAAACTGAAGGCTGACTCTGTGACTATGATTGTAAAATGAAATTGCCGTCGTTTTAATTTATTATTCTTTAAGTTTAGAATGTAGCTATTGGAAGTTAAATTATTCACGAAATTGTAAGTGCATTAACACGAAAATTAAAACTTACTTTAAACAACTGCACTTTTACTAAAGTATTATAATGAACGTGGATTGCAACATCAGTTTTCATTTTTCTTGGCAGTGAATCTAAGATCCCACTTTCATCTGGGGAAAAAAAACCCTTAATTGAATGCATATTGAAATTTTTTAACTCAAAATTTAATTCGAGCAGACATTATTTGACTGCAGATAATGTTTATTGATATTTAACTTACTTAGCGTTTTTTGTTGCTCCCAAGTGTGGTTCAACCATAACCGGACTCTTCGCTGCAAATCGTCTGGAAGATTCAAATTCCTCATGTACATCACAGTTTGGTCCATCAACTGCCGGTACTGGGTTCTACTCTGAGTCGCCGTGGCCACGATGTCACGAATCTAGAACACAAACTTGACCGATATTCAAATGGGTCACTCACACATATTGGACTGCAGAAGGAATTTTTCGATTAAAAACATTAAGAATTCATTTTCATTTACATACCATTTGCTTAAACGAAAGCTTTTCTTTAATACAAGCTTGATTGTACAATAATACACCATTTCAAACATTATATTTGACTTTTTATTTTCTGACTACACTAGTCAACAAAAATAAATTTTTGTCTGCATCCTGGTTTTAAATAGTCAATTCCTACTAATTTTGGGTCGAAAAAAACGAATATGGTAGTGGATTTTTTTAATTAGCTCTTGTTTTCAAGATACAAGACACAAAAGTCCACCGAAGAAAGATACACAGCAACCACACATTGATTTGAATGTAATGTTAAAAAGGGGAAAAAATATCCTGTGTAATAAATGTTATTAAATAGATCCTGTTTTATTAAACAATGCTGTTTTTTCGGAAAACTGGTTGCTTTTTGGCTTATTGCTGTAAACGCTTCATTTGCGATTGCTTTTTGTACTTCAAAGAAAGACCATCTCTTGTAATAGTAGTTCGGCAGCATTTGGTGGGCATCAACTCAGCCCAATAACCCTGATATCTGCGTTCCATTGTAAAGATATCTTGTTAAACCCTTTCCTCATGATCACTACTCATAGTTTTAGTTTTTAAATAAAATATCCTGGAAGAAGTGAACAAAGTAGAGTTTCAGAGACACATCATTCAACAATGGTCACAGAACTTCCGTAGGGATTGTTTGACCAACTGTTTTTAGTTCTTGTCTTTTCTGTTACTTCTTAGAAATACTCATAATACACCCTTAAAGGCTTCTTGGGTGTGTTTTTTTCTCCCTCCGCATTTTTTTTCTTCCAAAGACAGTGATTTTTACAATTACGCGCATTTAAAGAGCCGTTAAAAATTCTCTCCTTAAACTTAGCTTCAATATATCTTGGAAACTTCCCTTTAAGGTATTGGAAAATTGTCTTTGTTCACTGCTTTCACGAAGTTCTTCATTATTCCAAGCAGAATGAGCATGAGTGGGCTTTCTATCTGCCAGGAAAAAAGAGCACTAGTGAGAATTCACTATCCTAGTTGGCTATGTATCTTGAAAACTGGAGCTAATCTTACATTTTTATGGTGATTTTCGTGTTTAGCGAGGCAAAATACTTCGGAAACAGCTATTTTTGAGCCGGATGCATTTTTGTTGTTGACTAGTGCAATGAACTCTTGCTTATCCTAATAATATTACCGTTTAACTTTTGCATAAAACAAATTAAAAGTATTTTTGAAATAAGAATTGGCATTAAATATACTCGTTAATACTACTGAATTATGGCTCCTATCTCGTTCCATGGCTTTTAGAAGGTGGATTTTTAGGTGAAAAAGTAATGAAAATTAGCCAGTATCTTTCTTTACTAATAATAAAACTGAATGTCTGGATACCTGTCTGGATCTCTGTGACGCGCATAGCGCCTAGACGGTTCAGCCGATTTTCATGAAATTTGGTACAAACTTAGTTGGCAGCATGTGGGTGTGCATCTCGAAGCGATTTTTCGAAAATTCGATTTTGTGCTTTTTTATTTCAATTTTAAGCCACCATTGGTAGAGTTAATTCTTCTTCAGCAATACCGAGCGAATTATTATAACATGGACGAGTAAGTTACCTTAACAAGGACGAGTAAATTACCATAACATGGACGAGAAAATTACCATAACATGGACGAGCAACTTACCGTAACATGGACGAGTAAATTACTACAGTATATTAGCGAGAAATTCATGAACCATTATTTGTTAAATTACAGGCGAACCAAATGATGTTTTAATTTTCTATTACGGGCAAAGCCATGCGGGTACCGCTAGTAAAGAATAAAAAGTCAGCATAAATTTCATCAGTCTCGAGAAGGGTATTTTGTTCGATATTAGAGCTCATAAAACTTATTTTTATTTGCTTCCTTGATTTCTAGAAACATGCCTTTCAGAATTCCATAGTTCTCGCGCCCACACTCATCCTTAATAGTGAAAGCAATGTTAGATTAAACCGAGGACGCCTTTGAGATTTAAAGGTGTGATATGACATTGTTATGTAGGGATATGTCGGCACCTTTATAGACCAAGATCCCACTAGGCTTGACCTACCCTCATCGAGTTTCCAAAAATTGCACCATTGATGAAGAGTAAAAGTTGTAAATAAGACGCGAAAGTAAGAATTTCTATTTCTTTCACTTGAACTAATCAGGGGCTTGAAAAGTGCCTAAAAATGAGTAATTTACCTTCATCAAGTTTCCGAAAATTGTTATCATGGATGAAGAATAAAAGATGGAAACAAAACGCTTAAGTAAGATTGCCTACCTTTTTCGGGTAGCTAATCAGGATTGTCAGGCGCTAAAAAGTGCCCTAAAAGGGAGATAATTTACCCCTCACGGAGTTTCCGGAAATTGTTGTCATAAATAAAGAGTAAAAGCTGTAAATAAAACGCTAAAGTAAGGTTGTCTACCTTATTTTGGAAACAACGTTTGGAAACTCGATGAGGGTAGGTCAAGCCTAGTGGGATCTTAGACTATTAAGGGAAATGATGAATAACTACACTGCTCAATACAATTAGGGGAGCAAGCAAAAAAGTGAAGAAAATCGTGCGAGACAGCCACGTATTGGCATACAATGGATAGTACACGTGTATCAGTGCCCAATACAGAAAAAAGCCATAAAAAATTTGGAATTAAGCTTTAATTCTTTAAAAATATGGAAAAAATACGAAGAGATGGTAATCGATAAAAAAATGTACTGTTTAGACATGATGCATGAGTTTTAATAGGTCGTGTTGTCTCCTTTAACAGCGAAAACTGCTGCACACCTGTTTGCTATGGATGTGATGAGGCTATCTATCAGACTTTGGGAAATACTGTTCCACTCCTCAAGAAGTGCAATCTTCAAGTCTCGAACAGTAACAGGCGGCCTTGGTCGCGCAGCAATGCGTCGTCCAAGCATGTCTCAAACATGCTCGATTGGATTCAGATCAGGAGAGCACGCTGGCCATTCCATACGTTGTATTGTTTCAGCATCAAGCAGGTTCTCCACCAGACGGGCTCTATGCGGTCGGGCAATATCATCCTGGAAAACAAAGGAATCTCCAATGGCTCCAGCCGGCCCGTCAAAATGCCACTCTGAATGATATGCTGGTTCATACATCCGCCTATGCTGATTCCAACCCATACCATCTAACCAACCCATCTATATTGTGACCTTTCACGAATGAATGCGGAGTTATTTCGAGTGCCCCTGTCCTTCAATACCAGAACACGTCGGGTGTCACACTCCAGACTGATTTGGGAATCATCTGTAAACAGCACTTGGCTCCAATCATGTTGCTCCCTATCTCGAGGTTCAGCAGCCTATCTTCTTCGGGCCGCACGGTGGCGTGGGGTCAACAGAATGCAGACTATTGGCCTACTTGCATACAGCCCTCCCTTAGCCTCGAAACAACATTTCTGCAGACTCCAACAGCGTCCGCGACACTACGTTATGTTTGCCAGGATTAAAGTCCGCCTATAACACACCATGTCATGGATTCCGGTAAATCACGTTGTTGAGACATTCTCAAGTAACCTTGTCTTAAAAAAAAAAAAAACCCTGCATAATTGAATTTTACACAGTTACGGTAGTAAAACAGACGTTTCTGCAACATCCCGATTTCTGTCCTTATTTCCTTTTTCTGGTTTTTGACGTCATGAACACTGATTTGCATATAAAATTTTCTTCTCCGTTTTGTGGTAGGCTTTAAATTATGGGATGATTCATTTTATGTTACTTATTAGTACATCTTTGCGTAATTTTGTTAAAACCATGTGCTCCCCTAATTGTTTTGAGCAGTGTAGTTCATATTTGTCGATTTTCTAATTTATTACTCCATTAAATAAATTATTCTAAACCGCAAAAACCGAAGCAACCGTCGAAAGTGGTTATTGCTGCAAATACAAATTTTACAATTTAGGACTTATTTATTTTTTCTGAGCCTAAACCATTTTATTTCTATGGCACCAAATTCAATTTCGTTACTTGGAGTCTAATTTAATTTAATTCCTCGGCGCTGGCATTTCTAAGGTAAATATGCGAATTTTCATGTGCTTAAAACTTTATGCATTTAGTGCTTTAAAGCAAATTTAGAGGAAAAGAAATACAGCTAACGACCAATATTGATATGGAAATGTGTTACTTAAGAATATGAAAATCCTACAAGTTCGTGTTTCAGTTAATGCCTGATGAACCCATGGTATTTGTGGCCATTCATCAATTACGTAAGGGTCCCGAGGGCGAGGGGGGATGGAAAAATCTCTACATACCTTTACTTTGAGGGAGGGGGGAATCAAATGCATTCTTACGTAATATTTTCCAAGTCAGTATTTTATATTAGAAATCGTGCAGTCAAGTGGTTTGGCAGGGATCATATTTCATTTGCGTCTGGAAGGTGAAAAACGTATTAGGATGAGCTATTTATTTGTTTCATAAAGAATGAATAGTGTAAAATATAATAAAAGAATCGCAGAATGTATGTCATGTTTTATTTTTAACCAGTGAAAATCGTTACTTGCTTTAGTTTTCTGTTTTAAGTGAAAGAATTTAAAACACATCTTTTTGACGTGATTAAAAATCGAGTTTCTTCCTTACCCATAAAACTAAAATAGCAATAAGTATAAAGAACAAAATAGTATTGATTTAGAAACGAAAGCACTATATTTAAGCATATACAAATTTCCAAAACATGAAATTAATCTTCTCATGTTTAAAAAGATTAATCTGTTGATACTTTTTTTTTTTTACATGGAGTCTAAAACCTGTATGGCTAATGAAGTACGAAGTGATTTAAAAAAAGTAGCTGCGCTCGTAATCCCCTTATACTTGCTTTAGCTATTTTGGGAAATTTCAATCATTGTGGGCTCTTGGTGCGATTTTACCGAATTTGCGAGAGTCGTTTTGGGGTACCTTCGATGATTCTCCCCCCTTCTTTCCTTCCTTTGTAAAACGATATGATATTAATTTTCGTTACAGAGATATCGTCGCCAGATTCTGAGATACTTTTGGTCACCATAAAATGGCGCTACACAGTTTCATCCGAAATGTTTCCAAAATAAGTTGTAAAATCTGGTGATTGTTTGAAATTGTGCAAAAAGGAAAATTAATGGAAGTTTTTGTGCTGTTTATGGATTTGCCTAATTTAGTTGCTGGATTATTTAACACAGTAAAAAAAGTCTTTTGAAAATTCTTTGATTGGCGATATTTTGTTTATATGGTGAAAGCTGAGAAACATTATTACGTAGTCTTCGCCTTCAAAAACAGCAACGTTGAAAAAACTGCCAAATACATCAGCTACGGAAATCTTTCTGCAAAAATTTTGGCGATCTGCTGGTTGATTGGATAATGTAAGCGTTCAATCAGCATAAATAATAATAAAAACCATTAATTACATTAAAGTTCCGTTTAAGTGGAAAATGATCAGCCAAATCATGTATTACATAAAAAGTAGTCGAAAACTTTGTACTGCATAGTGAATAAAATATGACAACGTATATAAAGTACAAATACAAAATGAAAAAAGGTTAAAAACGGTTTTAACCTTTTTTCATTTTGTATTTGTACTTTATATACGTTGTCATATTTTATTCAAATCATGTATTATTTGCCAATCTTGTGCAAAAATCTTACTTCAAGATTTGACTTGAGAAAAGCCTTGAACGGTCACGAAAAGCAAAGATAATCAACAATACAACAATTGCCGCTATCGACAGGGAGTTGAGATGATACACTAAATACTGTATTGAGTTGAGGAAAGCCTTCGAACATGGAACTAAAAAGCTTATAACTCGTTTTTTATTCTACTTAGAAATTTCGAACAGGTGCCATCTTCAGCAGAAAAATCAGAGCTTTCGATGGACATATAATGTAAATATGTGCAAGTATTTTTTCATCCCAATATTAGAGAATTTATACAAAAATTGTGTTTTATTGCCCCCCTAAGGGGGTTTTGCCCCCCATAACGCGATGAAAACTACCCTATGTGTTATTCTGATGCATAAGCTATATTATTGTAAAGTTTTATGAAAATCCGATCAGTAGTTTTTGCGTGAAAGAGTAACAAACATCCATCCATACATCCATACATCCATACAGACAAACTTTCGTATGTATAATAGTAGTAAGATTAGTTAGTAAAAAAATGTCGGGAAAACATTCAGCCTAGAGTGTAACTTTTTAGTAAATATTTTTTTACAAAAAAAGGTTTGACGAAAAAAAAAAGAATTTAATAACGATTCCAGTGATGTAAGTTTCGTTATTTTATAATTTTGAAAAACGAAATGGAATCTTACGTGAGAATAGGAGGGGGTGGGGTGAAAAATCTTATGTACACTTACATGGGGTGAGGGGGGTCAAAAATCCAAAATCGTCTTTACGTAATTAATGAATGGCCCCTTACCTGCAACAGCTATACGAAAATCATAAAGTGCTAATAAAGTAAGTAACAAAATATGAACAGCTAAATTTATATGCTGTTCTTCATTGCATGGATTTTTATTATCTGGTTGAAGTATTTTACAAAAGTATTCAAGTACCACATTAGTGTAGGTACAGTAGTGATTGGTGGGGTTTAAGTAAATAAATAAATGTATTTTATTCTATTCAATAGCTATGTTTTTCATCACTCCTTTAGAATAGTCCCTGCCGTGAAATGAAGTTCTTAATCCTATAAAATTAGAGAGGAACAATACTTATAGGAATTGACAGTTATTATTTTTTTTTATCATTGAAAGCATATTTACCTGTCCAATTAGGAAGGCAAAGATGAAAACTCCCATGAGCCATGAAATAGTCATAAAGACGTACTCATACTCATTCTCAGGTTTTGGGTTCTTGCCAATCGAAGTTGCAGTTTTTGTGGCAAAGTAAAAGCAGCGAATGTACCTGCACAGAAACATAAAAAGTAATTTATTAAGTTTATGTTGCAAGGATGAAATATTCATTGACATCTTTGAGCATAGTGAAATCATATCTAGGGTGAGGTGGGGTTAAGCGCAACTGAATTTCAATGCTTTAGTTTTGTCCCTTTCAGATGAATTGAGCGACGAAATTCTGTGCATTGCATCCTGAACAGAAAAAATCTCTCTGAGAGTAATTAGGGACAAAGATGAATGACTTTATAACTCTTTGTTAGCGAAAAAAAGATCGATCTTTTTACTGCATCGTGTTTCCTTTTATCCCAGACACTAAGGTACAAATAGCTGAATGAATACTACTAAATAAATTCCTGCCTCAAAATACCATAAAATATCATATAAAAACATAACAAGCTACCTTAAAGTCTTTTTTTTTTAATTCGAAAAATAATGAAAAATATGTCTGAGTGTGAGAAATTTCTTGATAATCAAGGTTCTAAACAAAATCAACCGAAAAATTTGCGTAATTGATGGAAAAAAAATTCTGGGATAATTTTTGATCCCACTGGTATGCAGCGTAATAATAAACATACATAACAAAGTCAGATGCGCTTATATGCTGGTGTACATTTAAAAAAAAAAAAAACTTTTTCATAAATGAAGTTGATTTTTTTCCCGATTTGTAGATGACGTACTTAAAATACAGAAAATTTCAACATGTGTTGAGATAAGATTTGCATTAACTAGTGAATATTTGGTAGCGCTGCAGACATTTAAGTATTGCCTGTAGCATGTAATAAGATTTAGTAAGACAAGCAGTTAACTACATTTGTAAAGTTTGAATAACATTTAATTTCAGTTGCGTCAAGCCTACTTAAATACGAAAAGGTTCGAACCTTAAAAATCACTAATGTAAAGGGTAGTTTATGATCAAAACTCTTTATGCGTGACGATGTCGAACATTGTTTAGTAGCAAATATTACCAGCTCAGAAAAATGAGATCTAAAAATGTATTTTTGTGAATAACGAGTCATACCTCCTGTTATTTACAAAACTTCATGTTTCTCGTATGGTTTTAGCTTTACTTCTGCTTGAGAACACAATTTACAATGCATAACTACTTTTCTTTAATTTAGTAAAGGATAAAAACGAGCATAGTTCAACCACACACCCAGATGTTCAATCGCCTGTACTTACGCATTGCCTTCACCTTGAAATACCCATCCATTGGATCCTATGCCTTCCCAGGTGGACATGGCGTAGTAGGCACACGCGTTCAAGTGGATAAGGTACATCATGTAGATAAGGGTACGGATGATCCTGTATCAAAACAAAAATAGACTTAAATTCCCCAAGAAAATTTGAAGTTTTACAGGGTATTTATAAAGTCTTGCACTGATACAGAAAAATTTAGTTAAAAAAATGTTTAGGATTTATACATAATTTTTTTTCATATTTGTCCTTAGTTTATCAAGATTTTCCGCCATTGGTACAATATTAGATAAAACCATGTACACTGTAAAAGATTTTATGTAACATTACTCCATAAAATCGCTGGCAGCTTAGCTGCCTCCACTACTCTGGAGTTACCTAACTGATATACCTGGTGTAAAGTTACAAATCGCTTGTGAAAGGTTGCGCCATGGTAGTGTAACTATAGCGTAACGTGTCAAACATTTCTGTGAAATGTTACACAAGAATTTTCTGTATGCTTTACCGAGAGATTGCTTGAAAGGTCACACATTACCAAAAGTTAAGCTTTCATCTGACTTTTTTGAACGATTTATCAAGTTCATGCTTTTTAACAACCAAAATAAACATTTTTTTTAATATACAATATTTATTTACTTTAATATACAAACAAGACATTTTTATTGGTTTAAGAGAGGAAGCGACCTGAGTCAGATCCGAACCCAGAACGCGAATCTCACAGACGCGCACAGCAAGAGCTTTTACCGCTCGGCTACCAAGGTCGGTTTACGTTCTGCTAATAAGAGTTTACCTGCTTTGTGCCGATTCTGATCTTTACGCATGCGCTTTGAATTTTACTGAAACCATAGTGCAAGGTTCCTCCAAAAATTTGAGTTTTTAAAACAATGATGCTACACATTTCAGAATTCGTGTAACGTTACACCCATTCATACTGGTAACAATACATATTTTTTTTAGTGTAGATGGCGTTAATACTAATATCTTGAATGAAATCCTTTATTTAAAAACCCTTAGAAACACTTTTTGAAACAGTTTTCAAAACACTTCTGAAAATACTTTTCTTATCATTTATTTGGTTCCGCATACCTTTTCAACACTTTAGAGAACAAATCTGAAACAAATCTTTTTGAACACTGAGACGTGCCCCTTCTTTTAGAACACTTCGTAGCATACTTGTAACAGCATTTATTGAACACTCATTTGATTGTAACCAGTAGTTTTTGCTGTTAATTTTACAGAAATCTCGCGGGGTCACTGTCGATCGCCGTCGGGCAATGGACTGTCTTTGATCAAAGGGAAGTTCTTTTTTAGCGGCACTTGTGACATCACCTGCGACATCGATTCATTGCAACAAAATTTTTAATAGTACTAGCTACGGCGTTCGGCTTTGCACAGACCACCTCGAAAATAAAAGTTATGTCAAGTGACGCGTGTTCAACAAACAGGCTTGAACCAAAAAAAGAAAAAAAAACAGTAAAATTTTGCGGCAGATTTCGGAAAAATAACCAAAAAGTAAACATTTTAAATCCCCCGATTACAGGTTAAGCCTTTAAAACAAAGCACAGAATTTTATTTGCTCATATTGGAGACAAAAAATGGCAACAGCTCTTTCGTCTCAATATGATTTTCTTCACGCTATAAATTTTAATAAAAGCATTGTTGCGGAAAGTTGAGATGAAGCACTGAATAATATACTGAATGGAGGAAAGCCATCGAAAAATAGGAATTTTATGTCGAAATCTAAGTGTCATAATTAGTAGTTTTTAATTGATATCTCCGCTAATTATTATCGGAGGATTATGTTAAATAGCCAAACATAAAAACGGGAAGATTACGAATCCATCGATACCTGGTTTGATGGTCAGTTCACTGTCGTTCGGGAGAAGAAAGATAGGTACATACATAGATACATACGCTCATACCCAATCTCCATCAAATGCATAATATCCAGCGCTACACCGGCAATCTAAATTATTGTATAATGTTTAATAACTTCTTACCGTAGAAATCGTCCCAAAATAGAGTCAACAATGATGCTACCCGAAATGTTTCCAATAAACAGTAAAAATTTGGCAATTGTTTGAAATTGTGTGCAAAGACAAAGTAATGGAAGTTTTTGCGCTGTTTATGAATTTGAGAATTAGTTGGCGAATTATTTTATGTGTTAACAAATTAAAAAAACATAAATATTAAAGAAATGGCGATATTTGGTTACATGGTGAAAACCGAGAAACACACTACTTCGTAGTCTTTAGCTTCAAAAGCAGCGACAGTTGAAAAAAAAAAAAGCCAAATGCTTTAGCTATTGAAATAATTGCACAAAAAAAGTTTGGCTAGATTCCAGCTGATCGATTAAATACCCATTCAATACAAATAAATAAAAAAAAAAACATTAATTGCCTCAAAGTTGCTTTAAAATGGAAAGAAAAATCAGCCAAATTCATGTATTATTTGCCAATTTTGTGCAAAAATCTTACTTTAAGATTTGACTTGAGAAAAGCCTTGAACAGTCACGAAAAGCAAAGATAGCCAACAATACAATACTCGCTATCGACAGGGAGTTGAGATGATACACTAAATATTGTATTGAGTTAAGGAAAGCCTTCGAACATGGAACTAAAAAGCTCATAGCTCGTTTTTTATTCTACTTAGAAATTTCGAACAGGTGCCATCTTCAGCAGAAAAATCAGAGCTTTCGATGGACATATAATGTTAATATGTGCAAGTATTTTTTCATTCCCATATTAGAGAATTTATACGAAAATTATGTTTTATTGCCCCCCTAAGGTGGTTTAGCCCCCCATAATGGGACGAAAACTACCCTATGTGTTATTCTGATGCATAAGCTATATTATTGTAAAGTTTCATCAAAATCCATTCAGTAGTTTTTGCGTGAAAGAGTAACAAACATCCATACATCCATACAGACAAACTTTCGCATATATAATAGTAGTAAGATCATTTTGAGAGATTCTATTGACTAGTAGTCAAAGAAAGCTGTTAAAATTATACAGGATGTTCCATTTTAACCTGAAGGACCTTTATTTTTGCAACCGTTAGTACTAGATGTATACTTTTAATTGCAAAAATGTTCAAAATCAGATGCAGAGTTAATATATTGAAAGCTTGAACTAAAAATCAAAATAAGTCTTAAAATACGAAGTTTAATTTTTTATACGGCTCCCAGGTCTCCTAACTTATGCTAAGGCGAATAATTTCCATTGAAAAACAATTCCAACACAAAAAGTTTGAAACGACCAATATTCACCGAGACATGAAACGCTGCATTTTGTGACTTATACCACTTTTCACTTGTTGTCAACAACGTCTTTTGGGGGAAAATATAGTGGTTAGCAAGTGTTTAAAATTATATGTGTGTATAGAGTGTGGATTTTCAAACTGTTCGAGGTTTTGTTATGTATTTTTGCGTATCATGGCAGAAAATTTGCATTTATTACTTTCTTCTATATCTAATATATAGAAGAAAGTATAGAATTCGTGCAAATTTTCGAATTTCGAATTTTGACGGATTCGAACGTTTTGAGGTGTGCTGAGTCCATTCCGACTATTTTTGGAAAATGTCTGTCCGTCTGTGTGTGTGTGTCACGTCTGTGTGTGACCAGTTTTTTTGTGGCCGCTCTACAGCAAAAATTACCGCATGAAATCGAACGAAATTTGGTACACATATGTGCTGCTATGTGAACTTGTGCCCATTGGTTTTTGGCGCGAATTCCTCCAAGGGGGGTGGAGCAATGGGACGTTTTTTGAGTTACGTGTGCTTGCTATTCTTCAGGAAGTAACTGGCGGAATCAAACAAAATTTGGTCCATATGTTGCCATTAACAGGAATAGGTGCTAATTCAATTTTGGTGTCAATAACTCAAACGGGGGTTGAGCTATAGAATTTTTTTTGTCGTCAATTGTGACTGCTGTATCTCAAGAAATAATGAACGGAATGAAAGAAAACTTTATCGGCATGTAGCCCTTAAGCCCTTAGTGGGTATAAGAATTGATTTTATTTTGGTGTCAACAGCTAAAAAGGGGGGGTAGCGCAATCACCCGTTCTTTTTTTCCATTGTGAGTGCCCTATCTCAAGAAGTAATGCTACGTTCTGGTTGAAATTTGGAATATATGTGAATCCATATGTAAACAGGCTTTGGTTCAATTTTGACGCCAATCGCTCCAAGAGGTGTTGATTTTTTTTTTGCGAATAAAAATAGCTTTATTAATGCAACAATAAGAAAGATAAATCGTAATAGATTGTCGTCTGCGTATTTCTCGTGATTTTAATTGTATGGAAATGATCGGAAATATTATCTCAATGATTTAAAATTTTTTACTGTTGCCATCTTATGTTTGTTAACAAATAAAATATTTGTAATTAATTCAAGCAAGGCTTTTAAAATAACTTTCAATTTTAGCTCTTTGCTTTGTTTTTGCAATAATTTTTGCATGTGTAATTTTGTTTTTGTTGAAAATATTGCTTCCTCATCAAGCATGGGGAGGGATCAGAAAAAAAAAGAAAAATATAGAAGAAAGTTTCGTGATGGCCACAACATACTAGTTTTTAAATAGCAATAAAAAATATAAATACTTTATTTTTCGTACTTTGACGACCTGTCATTCTTCTGAAAGAGCGATAAGTTCCAATCTCATCTTATGCATGGTCTCTTAAAACTCTGAACTGGAACATCTCCTTGAGTTTTGGCAGCACAAATGTCAAGTTTTTTGTGTCAGTAATAGTTTTCAATGGAGATTTTTTCCCCTGAATATTAGTCAGGGAACCTGACTAACGGTTGCGAAAGTAAAGATCTTGCAGGTTAAAATGGAACACCCTGTATATGCATGGAAGAACGCAATGATTTCACTAGTGTGGACAAATTGGTTCCCAATCTGTTTTCAAATGTCCCCCAATCTGTTTTTAAATGTTTTCCCAAGTTTAACTTCAGCAAATATCCTGAGCAGGACACATTTTGAACAGATTCGGAGCACATTTTAGTACATTTTCTTTTTAACGAAGCACAATCGGAACACTATTTAGCAGGGCTGCGGAATCGGAGAAAAGACGACCGGGGACTTAGGCCCCTACTCCAGGAATATTAGAACCTTCGAATCCGACACTCTTACCCCAAAATCAGTCTGACTTCGACTCCAACTCCGACTCCGCAAGCATTGCCAGAGTTGTGGACTTTGGAAGAAATTGACCGAGTCCGACTCCTTTACCCCATAATCCATTCAACTATGAATCTTCAACCCCTACTCCGTAGCCCTGCTGTTTAGGACAGTTCTAGGCAATTGGAATACTTTTTCTGAATTAAAGTTCTCCAAACGTCTTTCCAATGTGTACCGGTTAATGATAAAAAAAAACAAAATCTCGCAGAAAGTTCATGTGGTGGGATGTAAATTTCCCCTCCCAGAGTTCCAAATTTTAGTTCAAAATTTTTTTAATAAATGGCGCTGCAGATAGTAAGTCTTTAAGTAAAAAAAGAAGGATTGAAATTCACCAATTTTTCCGCCGATTGCGGCATATGGTTGCAGCCGCCGACGGTAGACATTTTGAAAATATTGCTGTGTAATTTTGTTGATTAAAAACATTTTTCGAAAAACTACAGTGTCACTTTCCATCTTTCTTTGATTTACGGTCTTACGATCTGCATCGCCACCTAATGAAAAATTCTTGAACTAAAGTTTGGAATTTGGGGGGGACAAAACTTACGGTCCACCCCATGAATTTTTTACAAAAATTATTAATTTTTTTTATTATTAACCGTTTTCCTGTTATAAATTTTTTAAAACAGTCAATCTATTTCAGGACACCCTGTATCTGTTATGGAAAAATATTGAGTGTTACGCAGAATTAAAATCACCTAATAACGTAAGGCGTCTTGGCAACAGCATCCACGCGGTGAAAAAATTCCCAAAACGTTTGAACCTGCAAAAAGAAAAATTTATGTAAAAGATATTGATAGTACATACAGAGTTTTTTTTTGAAATATTTTAAACTTAATCTTATCTACGCAAATGAAATTCAATACTTTGTTTTTGTTTCGTAAAATATTCTAGTTCCAGGTTTTACTTACTGTATACACAATTTTAATAGCTAGTTAATCTTTATTTCATCGAAGTTTCATGAGTACTGAATGTATATTGACTACGTATAAAACAATGCCATCTCTTTGGTAATTTTTTTTTACAACTTAAAATTAGTAGAATTTTTTTTTTAATTTCGCCGTTCCAAAACGATGCTTAATTAAAATTTTTTTTACATTCAAAATGTTTTTAAGCACTTTTATTATACTTGGCGTGATTGTCACGGAGTAATCTGAGGCCTGCTTTTTCTTATGTTTCAGCAACTAGATCACTTAGAGACTTTTGGATTTCCCTAAATGATTTGCTTAGACTTAAGCTACAACTTAACGCTGAAAAATTAAAATTCTGAAATAAAATTATTATTTAGGTTAGAATGGAAAATAGCAAATTTTATGTAATTTCTCAATTAAATGTTTAAATATAAACGCCATTGTAACAAATTTTGTTGCGTTGCAAATGTAATGCTAATAGTAATCACGATGAATATTTTGAATCATGGCTTCTCTGGAGCGAAAATGAAATTTATTCACTGACGTTGCTTTCTTAAACCGTGGCGTAGCTAGAAGGGAGGGGTGGAGGGGGCGGTCGGCCAAGGGCGGCACTTTTTGGGGGGCGGCAATTTCTCTTTTGATGCGAAAAATTTAACTCGTTTTCCCAATAAGGAAATCATGCTTTTGATCTATTACTGGAGGCAAAAAAGAAGAAAAAGTGCGAATTGTAAGGTTTTGGTACGACTATGATAATAAAATTACTCTAATACAAAAAACATGTGTTTTTCTTGTATACATCTCAGCACTATTGTTTGTTTGTTCTCTTCTTTCGTTTGAAGCCACAGACTGAGGGAGGTGGTAGTGTAAAGTCAAGGGACCATGTTTTTTTCTTTTCTTTTGCTGTTAAGGTTAACTACTACAGAGGAAACAATAAATTTCATAACTTTTCGTTATATGATGAAGCTACCACTTGATTTTAAGTAAGTTCCTAGGAAACCACCGTATTTAAAAAAAGAAAAAAAAAAGCCTTTTTTTTAAAGGAAAGTGATAACAAGAGTAAAAAGAGAAAGGTCTCAAATAGTGGGCGATTTCTTACTCATTTTCAGGATAGCATTATCTGTATCAACAATTGCTTTATTGGTCATTGACTACAAAATTTTCACTAAGACAGAATGAATTTTAAGTTCATTTTATAAAAAAAAAATATTCACAACTCGAACAATAATTGCTTGTATTACTGTATTATATCAACTAATTCCTTTATACAATGAGTTTCACAATTAGTCATTTATTTTAAAGAAAGGTTTTTAATTAATAAAATGATCTCTAGGCAAAGCCTTAGAACATTTCGACCTCTATTAGGGAAAAGAAAATCATTCAAATTTGGTAATGTAGCAGTACCAGATCTAGGGAAGGGGAGGGGATGAGTCTTGCTCGTACCCTGGATGGCAACTTCTGAATTTGTCAACATTAGGTGAGTCGCTCAAGCACGGATCCAAAAGGGAGTAATAACTTCCTTTGAGAAACTAAATTGACCATAAATTTGCGTTTCTAAAACCTTAAATTAGGAAAATTTCCCCGACCTTTACGCTTCTTCCTATTGTCGCAAATCTTAAAATGCAATTTCAGGACTTTAATTTTGAAAAAATTCCGGTGGAGAGCCACTTACTATCCCTTCCTCCCATAAGTTCTCCAAAAGACACTAAAACAGCTTTTTGGGGGGTTCCATTTACACTCCCCCCTTTTCGTTATCTAAAGTGTGTCAAAGATAGCTTTAAAATGTGTTTTTAAGCCGGAGAACTTCAATCAACTGAGGACAGCTTAAAATTGCGTTGTTAAACCCTCAATAAATGTTACATTTTCGGAAAGAGAAACCGAAACTTCCTATCCCTTAACGTCACTAAACAGCCCAAGAGTGCAGCTTTAGGCCTTGAGTCTCGAAACATTTCCAAGGGATAACGTCCACCCCATCCCATCACATCTCATCTTTTAGCCTAATATTGATTGAGTTTTTATAACTTCAATACAAACACATTCATAAGAGCGGTCAAGCCTTGAACCTTCCTGTATAATGATTAAAGATAGTCTAAAGTGTGTATTTAGGACATCCACTTCGAACTTTAAAATCCCCATCTCATCCAATGTCACCAAAAATAGCTTAAAGTTGGGTTTTTGAAACTTAAACTTCAAAAAAATTCTAAGGTAGGGACCCCAGATGTGCACGAAATCACCTAATGTCATAAAAGTTGGCTCCAAATTTTGTTTTTAGAAATTTCTGAGGGAAGACTGCAAACCCTTTTTTTCTCAGTAGTGAAGAGCTTAAAATGAGCAACTGTTTCGAAAAAGATTTCGGGTGGGAAACCTCCCTCTGAACTCTCTTATAACGTTGCACATCCAACAATGGCTGAAGTCGCGTTTTTAGGACGTCATCTGAAAAAGTTTCAAGGAGAGACGGAAAAACCATCTGACTTCCAACATTTTTGGAAACATTTGGAAACTATTGCCGTCAAAGATAGCAAAGATATATAATTGCGCTTTTGAAACTTCGTCCTCGAAAAATTTTCAGAGAGCTCCTGAACGTTCCCTATTCTCTTTAACAGCATCAAAGATAGACTAAAATCGATTTCAAGTTTGAAAATAGTTCGGCAAGAAAATCCAGTCTCTGTTGGAGTTAGGAGAGACCCTTACACAACTAGACAGTCTCCTACATTTACGTGTTTTTCTGTTTAGTTGAAAAACTTTCCGGACAGCGCCCCCGAGCCATCCCCAATGTCTTCACGTATCCAAAAATACCCTAAAATTACTTTTTTTAACACTTCAGTTTCGGAAATTTTCCTTGAAAAGTCCTGACCCCCTCACTTCTCCAAAGAATGCATGAAACTAATTTTAATTTAAAAAAAAAACCTGGTGGGAGCTCCAAGCATCTTTTCTATAAGCGTTACTAAAAATTGCTTAAAATTCCGAATTTTGACTTAAGTTTTGGAATGTTTTGGTGTTGCTCTGGATTCCTTTTTTCCCCTTCTTCAAGAAAAATAAGAAGGGAAAAAAATAAGTTTCTTTTCTTGTTTATTAAAATCACATTAAAATACTTTCGACTCTTTAATGTGTCAACTATTTCCCATCATAAAGGGCGGCAACTTGAGGAACCGCCCCGGGCGGCAGAAAGTGGAGCTACGCCATTATTCTTAGGGTTTTTATCCTCATCTATGCCAATAATCGATAACGGGGCTAAATAAAGAGACATACTAGGATATTTATCAGAAGTAACTTATACGCTGTGAACCATTCTTTTGCTTATATCTCAGCAACTAGAGCACTTAGAGGCTTCGGAATTTCACTTAATGATTTGCTTAATCTTAAGGTACAACTTAATGCTAAAAAATGAAAGTCTAAAATAAAATTTTGTTTGAAAACGAAAAACGTCAAAATAACAGAATTGTTTTGAAAAATACTAAGCACTTATCATAATGCACTCAAAAGGATAAAATAACTTTTCTGTGTCAGAAAGGATAATTTAAGTATTCCTGTAGTTTTCAATTATTCCAAGAAAAGGACTTCACAAACTAAGAAAAGTGCGCTCAAGTCATTTCAAGCCAAACTTTCCCATTAAGAAAAATAGCATACTTCAACACTAAAATTTATAATTGAAAGCTAGATAACGATAAAACATTCTCTACATGACTTGAGTCGCACTTTTCTTCGTTTGTGAAGTCTTTTTCTAGGAGTAACTGAAAACTACAGGAATACTTAAATTGTCCTTCCTGACCCAGAAAAGTTATTTTATCCTTTTAAGTGCATTATGATAAGTGCTTAGTATTTTTAAAAAAAAATCTGTTATTTATTTCATTGAAAACACGAGTTCATACTATTATTATTCAAAAAGAATAATGGATTGAACTCTTATGCTTTTTTTCGAACATCGACTGCATTTTCTGCTTCATTATAAGATATTCATTAACATTAATTATTTTAATAATTTCATGTTATCTGCGTAATGTTCAGAATAATGTAAAAACTAGAAAAAAAAAAGCTATAATAAAAAATACTGATTTTAAATAACGATTTCGTTAGTATTTAATTCGTTAGAACCAAAGAAAATAGAGAGAGAGAGAGAAAGTTCGTGTTATAAGGAATGTTCGAACGAAATTTTACTTAAATTTGAATACGTACTTTTAAAAGCCTTGGCATTCGAAAAAGTGGAATTATTCCATATACAAAATACAACAAATCCATAGGAAACAAAGATAATACGTCTAACTGCAAAAAAAAAAACTTTGTTACTTTAAAATTAAAATGTACATTAAAAGTACATTCATCTAAAACATTTATGCCATTAAAAATGAATTACGTTGACATTAAATATAATACAATAAAAGAGAAATAAATTGAAACTTTACAATGCTTATTTTTGTATTTGGTATAACGAATACGATAGAAGTAATTTTCAAATTTGTGCTATATTTGTTTTCGTTATCAATGAGAAAAAGATGACAAATGAAAGGATAGAAATATATCCATTCAAATATGCTTAAGAAATCCCGAAAAATAATTTAGTATCACACTGATACAACTTTTTTTTAAAAATCATTTAACCAAACACTTACAGCAAGAATAAATAAGATAATGCGAAAAAATGTAAATATGACGCTATTTAAATAAATTTGTATTATATTCTTATTTAAATTCCTTTAGTTTAACGCTCTTAGAACATTACTTGTTTTGAAAGGCTGAGTCTTCTAAGTCTCTCAATGTTAAGCAAGGAAATCAACGTTTAATTATGCTCTCAATTCATTTTTAGTTTAATTACAGATCGTGAGTTCAGCTTATTTAACTATTTATTGAAGAACTTTCTTATTGGTTAAAAAAAAACCCTGAGGCAAATAAGTAGCTAAGAAACATAATAATAGTAATTAATATATTAGTTTATCTTGTGCAAATTGAAAAAGTTTCTGAATCTAATAACCGTAGCCATTTCTGTGGTGAATGTAATTTTTTGTTCTTTTTTTCCCAGTAAAAGAATGGAATGATACCAAATGTAAGCGAAAGAAGTATTTCAAATTTATTTAAAATGAAAATCTTGACTTAAGCTATACATTAGCTAGCTATACATTATCTAATTGAACGAAAGCATAAATAAACTAGGAAATGCAGTGAACAACGTTTAATACGATCACATCAGTTGAAAAGGTTCTTATCTTTCATGCATGAGTCTGGAATATAGCGGCGTAGTTTTTCAATCTATAATTTCAACCGATGAAAGATTTTTTTAATCAAAAATTAACTCTTTCAATAAATAGAACGCATGTGTTTGTGTTTTATACATAGTCTTTAGACAATGTATGAAACCCATTTACATGAGGTCCAGTATTTTTCACGTTATGCAAATAAACAGAATGCCCCCTAAAGTCCGTTGTTATTCCAATAATTTCAGAACACAAGAACTATAGTCATGTAAGTGGAGTTTACGCATAGTAAAGTTTTTGCTGCCTTTTGGAGCTGCTTATAGCGCCACTTGGTATAAAAACTCGGAGTTAGCGTTCTTATTTCGGAAACGATACGAGATAAAACAAAACCGTTAGATACAAAGTTATTTAGCAGCATCAAATTAAGAAAGAAAGGATATCTTCCTCACAGTAATGTAAAAATAGTAATGCACCATTATTTGATCGCGCTGAACAAAACTGCACCTGCCGGAAATAAGCCTTACCTGCCCGTAATGCTCTGAATGATACATTTCAGCACAACTACGCAACTGGACATGGTACTGCACTTCTCGCTGCACATTGTACAACATGTCAGGTGATACGCTAGTATAAACATACGTAACACGGTTTAAGATTTTCCAGTTTTGGTAGAGATGTTGCATAAACTCGCTATGTGATGCATTCTTACAAAAAAGAAAATCTAAGAATTCAGGTCAGGTGAACACGGTGGCCATTATAGGCAACTACCATACCCGACGACTAATAGCTGGAATGAATTTTACGCCTATTATTTTTAACATTACAATGCGGAAGATGACTTTTCTTTCTTAACTTGATGATGCTAAACAACTTTGTAATTGATTTCTTTTCATGTCTCGTATCGTTTCCTGAGATAAGATCGTTAACTCCGAATTTTGCCACTATGGCGCTGTAAGCGGCATTATTGAGCAGCATATTCCAACTTTACCTCACCTAGAGCCCACTTTTATGACTACAGCTCATGCCGTTCAGGAATTATTGTGTGACAGCGATTTTATAGGGCACCTTGTATGTTGTGTATGTATCTTTACAGAAATTTCGAAGCACATTAGCCATGTTATATAGGTAAGCTCTACTGTGTTACAAAATTTAAACGTCTAGTTTGAAAAAAATAATGTGCTTGTTTTGAAATGTAAATAGGTTTACCAGCGTGCACAGTAATATCGTGTTGTACCACCAAGAACACTTGCACCGGAATACAAAATAGTTTATGAGGGGTGTGTATGTCAAATTTATCTCTACCACTATAAATATACCTTAGAATGATGTATGAAGCGACCTCCGAGATGACGCTTATAAGTTCATTTTCTGACCTCCGTGTATGTAACTGCTTTTTCTTTTTGTAAAAAAAATATACAAGTGAATAAAGAGAACGTGCAGTAATATTTACCTTGAACATGCGTTTTCGCATGTAATTCGCTCTTGTTTTCTTGTAATCATCCTGCAATGAAGTAATTAAATTGAAATACGAAAAAATACAAATAAAGAAACTGAAAAAGACAAAAACACGTTATGTAACGTAACAAGTATGCTTTGAGGGAAATGATTCTATAGCAGAAAGAAAGCACCAGTATAAAGTAACGTTACAATATGGTGCTTTTCTTCCTACCGCAAAAGGATGATTTAATTTACGATCAAAGCGCTATACACTTGTACAGCGAGGTCATATGCCGTTTAACTCAATTAATTGTCGCTACTAACGCAATTCCTTCTGGAATACAATTTCGAGCGCTTCGAAAGCCGGTGAGGCCGATATGACTTGGATTTAATTAACATTCATTGAAACATATCGATCGTTTGCTATTGTATTTCCCTCGCGTTGGAGTAGGGAACTCAGAAGCGAATACCCTAAATCATAGTGATAACTCGCATAAAGTGATGCCCTTGATGAAGTTAGATAGCTTGATGGATTAACATACTTGGCGTTTCTATGTCCTTCTATCTGTTATAAACCACGAGTCAAGGTCTTCTGTAATAAAACAGACAGTCTGTCCGCACGGAAAACTGAGTGTTGTTAAATTGTAGCGAATTTGGGCTTTAAAGGAAACGAAAGCAATGATCTTATATTGAAGGCAATGATACTACACTACTGGCCATTAAAATGGCTACACCAGGAAGAAATGCAGGTAACAAAATGATATTTATTGGACACATATATTATGTTAGAAATAACAAATGATTTAATTTTCATGAAATTTGGATGAATAAATCCTGAGAAATTAGTAACTAAAATCACTACCTCTGGCAGCAATAACAGCGCTTCTGCGTCTAGGCATTGAGCTTTACAAAGATTGGATGGCATGTACAGGTACAGACACCCATGCAGCTTCAACACGAGGCCACAGTTCTTCAACCGTAGTGACTGGCGTTTGCTGCCGAGTCAATTGCTCAGCAGCCATTGATCAGATGCTTTCTAATGGTGAGAGATCTGGAGAACGTGGTGCCCAGGGTATCAGTCGAATATTTTCCGTATCAAGGGAAGCCAGCACAATACCGACCACATGCGGTCGTGCATTATCCTGCTGAAACGTAGAGTTTCGCAGGGTTCGAATAAAGGTAAGTGCCACGGATCGTAACAAATAAGAACTGTAAAGCCGACTGTTCACAATGCCGTCAATGTGAACAAGAGGTGACCGAGATGTGTATCCAATGGTACCCCATACCATCAGACTAGGGGATAGGCCAGTATGACGATGGCGAATTCACGCTGCCAGAGTGCGTTCACCACGATGCCGCCAAACACGGATGCGACCATCATGATGTTGTAAGCAGAACTTAGATTCATCAGAAAAATGACGTCTCGCCATTTGTACACACAGGTTCGTCGCTGATCACATCATTGAAGGCACTCCTGTCTATGATGCAGTGTCAATTTTAGCCGCAGCCATGGTCTACGAGCTGACAGTCCATGCTGCTGTAAACGTCGCTCAACTGTTCGTGCAGATATTTGTTGCTTTGCTAATGACCCCATTTCTTGACTTAGGGCTCATGACGTGGCTGTACGATTCATTAAGGCCATGCGGATAACATGCCTGTCCTCTCGACTGCTAGCAATTACTGGCCGTTGAGAATCAGCACGGCCATCTGTATTACCACCCTGAACGCATCGAATCCATATTCTGAAAACCATCATTGGATCTCGAACGACGCGAGCAGCAATGCTGCGATAGGATAAACTGCAATCACGGTAGGCTACAATTCGACCTCTATTAAAGGCAGAAACGAGCTGGTACGCATTTCTTCTTCTTACACGAAGCATCATAACAATTTTCCACCACGCATCAACGTTCAAACTGAATTTGCACGTAAGAAATTGGCTGTACAATTTCCTCACAGTGTAGGTGTCGCAGTGGGCGCCTGTGATGTTTGAGCGCGCTGAAAAACTAATCATTTGCATATCACATCATCTTTTTCCTGTCGTTTAAATTTCATGTCTGTACCATGTCGCCTTCTTGGGTGTCGCAATTTTAATGGCCAGTAGTGTATATTTAAAGCTCTAAATCGTAGCTAAAGTAGCTGTATGTCCGCCATATTGGATCTAAGTGACGCTTTTTTTCCTACGTCTGTGCTATAGTGAAGTAGTGTTTCTTTTGCTTCTTAATTCTGCTGTTTCTTGATTGGGATTAATATAGAGCATGGTCCCACTAAATGGCGCTGACGCTTAACGGCCCTTAAGAATTTATGACTTTTCTGTGTTAAACAGATGCAACTATGATCCGTTCATGCATTCACCAATCAATGTCAACGTTTAAAAATTTGCTTATTTTTGATTGGACGTCGCCCATTTTGACCGAAAGAGGCGCTGAACGGAATCCTTGCATCCACCAATCAATGGCAACGTAATTTAAAACAGGGGTTCCATGTAGCGCTCTCTTTGTTGCCATGAGTTTCAGCGATTGTTACGATCTATAAGCGAAAGCGAAATTCATTGGGGCCATGCATAGAATTAATAAGAAACTACAATCAAGAAGCAAAACACGCTACTTCACCATAGCAGATATGGGAAGGAAACATCCTTTAGCCCCAAGATGGTGGATGTGTCGCAACTTATTCAACGATTCAGGGCCCTAACTATATTCTGTGCGAACAAAAAAGAACTAATATTTGATGGATGAATCTGTGATGTACACTTTTGCGGAAAGTATTGTATTTATGTAGCGCTTCAATTAATCGAATTTTTTTTATGTAATAGAATCTGTATTCAAATTACATTAACCATCGACTGTTATTTACCAAATGATTGGAACAATCATTGTCTTGAATAGAACAAGAAGTTCCGTCTAGAACTATACGAGCCTACTTTCCCGTATACCCATACTACTTTCTAGTACCTGATCAATATTCTCAAAAATAGCTAAAATCGCAAATTGTTTCAAATATATTTTTTAAATATTTTAAGCTAATTTCTAAGAATAAAATATTTCTCACTCATCTAAAAAAAATTAGATGCGTAAAGAAAACGAACTAATAAAATAGCAGCACCTTTTAAACAAAGCAACTAATACACTTTTTTACCATTTAAAAAAGAAAAATTCTTTAACAGCTTTCAAAACGAAAAAATAATAACTAAAATTAATAAGCTCATTAAAAAAAATACATCATATCAAAAAAAAAAAAAAAAAAAAAAAAAAAAAAAATCGTTTCTTTTTCTTCTGTTTCTAAAAATAATTTTTTTAAATGAATTAATGCACTTACCAAAATAAATAAAAACAATAAAATGTCAACTTAAAGAAATACTTTTCATTGCCAAAAAAAAAAAAAAAAAAAAAAAAATCGTCTGCGCATATCTTTATGTAGAAACATAAATGACTTCGAGTTTATTCGCCGAAAACTGAATACCTAAATTAAATCTTTAGCATGAAAATAAAAACAAGTCATATCAACAATAATTATTTCACAGTTCAAACCATAGCTGCGGAGTCGGAGTCGGAGTCATAAGGAGTCAGAGACGAATATCCAAGAATCGGATGCAGTCATTTGTCCTCCGTATATAAATTTTTGCCAAAGCTACGAAAACAGAGTCGAAGTCCGATTAATTATCGGGCACAGCAGTCGGATTCGGAGTCAGGTGCTCCTAAATTCTCGGAGTTGGAGTCTGGAGTTTAGCGTCAAGAGCTATGTCCAACAAAATTTGTTTGAAATAAATCCGCCTTCAAGTACGGAATCTACATTGACTTTCAGTTTCCCCGTAGGCGCTAATGTTAAGGGATTTGAACTGTTCAAAATTGAACGAAAAATTTTTCAAATCAAAAAGATATTTTATATACAAGTTTTTCATCAAAAGCTTTTCCCTGCAAAGTTTGTTTGAAGCAAATTCGCCTCACAGTTCGGAATTGCCTTGAATTTCCCCGTAGACGCTAATGTTAAGGGATTTGAACTGTTCAAAATTGAACAAAAAATAGTTCAAATCAAAAAGTGAAATATGGGAATGAGGTGTCCTCGCCGAGATCTTTCGAACAAAAAAAAGTTTGTTCGTGTCGGACTATTCATTCAAAAGTTATTAGGGGGGCGGGGCGGGGACAGACAGACCGACAGACATTTTTTCCCATCTCAATACCCTACTTTCCAATTTTTAATTTTTCGATATTTATTTAACATTTTTATTTATTTTTGAATTTTTTTATGTTTTTCGCGACATTTTAAAGATACATTAAGCCTTTTTTTATGCTTTTTTCTTCTTTTTTTCTGACTTACTGGGAAAGTAGGCTAAAAACGAACAATAGATTGAATTTATTCTTAGTATGAAAATTTCGTTTGTCAAATGGATCAATTATTTTTTTGCATTAATAGAGCATATTTTTATGTTTCTTTGACAAATTATCCACTTTCAGTTTTAACTAAAGCTAAGCTTAAGGTATCCGACTAGGTTCGGAGCAGTTTTTTTTTTTTTAAACACTGTTATGAAATAATATTAATGTTTTTTTTAGAAGCAGAATGATCTTAAAACATGTATTTTGTTTCAAAATAAACTATAAAATATCAATAATTTTTTTTTTTAATGGGTGATTTTTCGGCAAAAATGACTGAAAATTACTAGTTAGGAGAAACACTGTATTGATAAAAATTAACTAGCTACAAACAATTTGCTTAGATTATTTCACATGTATAAATGCTACACATGAAACATACCACAGGTTAAGAAATATTTCAAGAATTTTAAGATTTACGACAAATTATGTGACTTTATCCAGAAAGGTCTCGAAAATTAGTCACTTCTTTTGGGTAAAAAAGCTATGTACCAAAAAATATTTCATCTTTCACATAATCTGGGGTCTGTTACACTCACAAGTACTTACAAGACAGGCATGCCAAATTTCAAGCTTAAATACTGAATAGAATTTTCAAAATCATGTTTATCGTAGCCAGTATCGAGCAAAAATTGCATTCTTCAAAAACTGTGCTTAAAGGACTTAACACGTGTTATACTGCAGACACTTGGTATTCAAATGCTTATAATGTGAGTTCTAACTCGTGTAGATTAAAAAAGAAAAATGTTTTATAATCTTAAAGAATGGGGCTGCTGAATAAAAATATTTTGAGAAAAAGTGAATTTTGGTCGAAAATCGCCTTTTCAACCTAGACGAATACCTTAAAACATAAATGAATTAAAATTAAATAAAAGCAAACACGAGTATTTCAATATTATTGCAAACTTTTTATTAATCTGAGAAATATTTCTAGTAGTTTCTCAGATAGATTTGCATCGCATATATATATATATATATATATATATATATATATATATATATATATATATATATATATATATATATATATATATATATATATATATATATATATATATATATATATATATATATATATATATATATATATATATATATATATATATATATATATATATATATATATATATATATATATATATATTATATAATACGAGCTTAACTTTTCGAAAATAAATAAAAATAACATGGTTATCGAATTTTTCTAGAGAATTCATTTATTATTCTGAATTACTTACCACCCAAAAGCCGTCATGGAGAAATTGAAGACGGACTTTGAAAAGAGCAATGTCAAGAACATATATGATGTCCGAAATGTAATCAAAGACAAGAAAAATGGGCACATTGGCAGGGGTTTGGTAAGGAAACACTGCACGAAGAACAATTGACCAGGCATTGTAGACGTAACTGACCATCACGAAAAACAGCCAAGAAATGTAAATTTTACCTATATTTCAACACAAGAAATACATTAGAAGCTTGAATAACAAATAAACTTAATTTTTTTTTTTTTACAATGGGATTGTTTCCATCCGTCAAAAGTACTACTTTTAGTCACTGTAGTTGATAGAATAAACCAAAAAAAAAAAAAAAAACCTTGGAGCGAGGGAAATCTTTTATTTTCAATCTTTTAGTTTTTAAATAATTTTTTACAGTGTCCAAATTTTTCAAACAAGGCGTGGTCTTTATGTCGTCACAAGTGATGTATTTCGGCACTACTCCACTGGCGCACTGAATGTTTCGTTTGCTGTCTACCACGTTTCCAGGTTATGATAATTTAGAAGCGAATTAAAAATTGCGTTCTGAACTAATGACATCAGTGTAACATCACTTGTCAGTATTACATCATTTGTAATGTCATGTGCAGAAGCGTAAAAATTGAAAGCACACCGATTAAAACAATCTATTTAAAATATTAAACTTTGTCAAATTATTTAAAAAATGGTCAGATCCTATGTTTTTGAGCATGCTCTTTCAGAAAAAAATACTTTTGAAATTTCGGAAACGACCCCATTCCCTATTCATAAATCTGCATTATAATAAACACTTTCAAGTCACTGTATCATACAGTTGGGTTCGTGGAGATTTGAGATTGGAGTTTTTTTTACTAACATTAACTGTTTTCTATACTTACAAACATTAACGTAATTAAGCCCTTTTTTTTCAAATAATATTCTTGGAGCGGATATTAGTGAAACATTTGAAAAATTTATTTAGCCTAACTAATGTCAATGTTTTATCATTCGTTACTTACCAAGATGGAATTTTTCTATAAGTCGTTTTTAGGAATTTTTAGCTAAACAGTTTAGTACGCTTCATTTTCAGTTTTTTTATAATTTATTTTTTATAACTAAAACAATGGTTTTAGCAATTAAAAACGCTATTCAAAATATAATTCAAATAAAGCTAGCTTCGCTTAAGCAACTTAGCACGAGGACAGATACAAGGGAGGCGATAGTCCCCTCCTTGAGCTAAGATGTAGAAACACTCCCTCGGCATATTTTCGATACTGAAGTTCCAAAACCGTAATTTTATACGATTTTCAATATCGTTACGAAAAAGAGGAATCTTCCTTGGAATTTTCTCAAAATTTTTAGTATATGATCCTAGATGGCTTTTGTGAGCTCTCCCCTAGAAAGTAAAAAAAAAAAAAAGCCGTTATAGGACACTTTTTGATGACGTTAAGGTAAGGGATGAGGTTCAGTACACCCCTACGAAATTTTTTAGAAATTGAAGTCCAAAGTCCAAAGACAAAGAAGGAAAAAAAAAAGAGACAATTTTTAATGACTTTAATGGGCGGAGGTTTGGAAATTCATAAAGGGGTTAAGTATCCGAAATCAACTGCCTCCTCCTTGAATGCATCTGAATCCGTCCTTTACTTTGCATCAGCAAAACAAACTGAAATAAAAATAAAAATATGCTAAAATTCGCCAGATCGTGATTTTAGCGTCATCAAATTGCCTAACGAATGGTAAACCGTTATCGATAAGCAATTTGTTATCAACAGGCAAAGTGTAGCCTCAGTTACTACAAAAGAATCCTGCCAAAATTGCCTGATCTTACTTTACCGTAAATATTGTTTCTTCACGGCTCACCGTAGTTCACCACTGTAAGAAAATTGTTAATTGCAGAAAGCCTAATTTCTGTAAATGAGAAATTCAAAAAGAAAACTTTGTCCTGTACCGTCATTTTGCCCCTGATTTGATAACCCTATAAAAGTAGATTGTAGCCCATTAAGCTCCTGATTGTTATTATTAGAACTCCGGTGTCCTTATTAAGACATCAAAAGATCGGGTGGAGGACATGATCGTGTGCTGCATATGCTGCACACATGTGCACTATCTGTGCACAGGATGTGCACTATGTGTGTCTGCAAAAAATCCCAGAAATTAACGACTTACCAGTGTCCTGAATGTAACGGTTGATCCTTCTCCTTTCCATTGAAGTAAATATGGAATTTTTGATAATGTGTTTTTGAGTTAATCAAATGTGGTTTAATATGTTTTTATATTAACGTTAAAGATTTTTTCAGTTTTTTACATTGTGATAGTATTTTTTTTTGCGTTTCTTCAAAGTTACTCTTATTGATGACCCGTGTTCTTAATAAAGCCAAATCGCCTTTCTTTCACTGTTCAAAAACATAATTCAAATTTAAATTTTCACATGAAAATTTTTCCTTCTATGACACATGTGAAGAATGGACACAATTTAGAGCCTGTTAAATCATAAATGACAAGATACTGGGCCATGATTCTTAGAGTGGCCTTATTTGACGCACATACCTTATTTGAAGATTGAGTAACTAATCAAAAGAAAAAGAAAAAAAAAACCCTTTTAAACAAGATAGATGATTTCATACATTTTTAAAAAAATTGGAAGCAAATAACTTTTTACAGAGACCAAAGACTCAGAATGTAAGAGTTTAAGTTAAAAAAAAGTGTGAGAAGTTAGTAGTCATTAGTGTATTATTTATAAAAAAAGGGCTCTACTGTAGAGTGCCAAGTCATACTATGTTTAGTAGTGGAAAATGATTTGTATCTCTCTTAGCGGAATATCAGATTTTCTAAATAATTTAATTCACATTTTACTGTTTAATAATTAAAAAAAAAAAAAAAAGAAATATCTTTTTTTTCATTAAATTAGTAACTGAAACTTCAATCCTCAATCATTTTCATTTGGTCTGCAAAATTCATCGGTAAAATGAAGTGAATTGATTCTTACTTTGTGGGTCAATAACGTTAGGAAAAGACGGAAGGAACTTCCTTTTGATTCGACAGCACCATAAGCTAATAGTGTCACTCAAGACTTCTAGCTCTGATTTCTGATCATCTTGCTGAAACAAAGAATAGAGTCTTGGTCTGCCTTTCCGTTCAGGGGTCTGTCCATTGTCACTAGAGTTGTCTAAAGGTGGAGCTGAAAGAAGAGTGAAAAAATTGGACATTTTAGCTAACGTACGATGTCTATCAAATACGTTTATACATTATCCATACATTTTTGAACTAGTATGTTGTGGCCATCACAAAACTTTCTTCTATATATTTCTTTTTTTTTTCTGATCCCTCCCCATGCTTGACGAGGAAGCAATATTCCCAACAAAAACAAAATTACACATGCAAAAACTTGACGACCATCCCAATGTCTGAATTATTGCAAAAGCAAAGCAAAGAGCGAAAATTGAAAGTTATTTTAAAAGCCTTGCTTGAATTAATTACAAATATTTTATTTGTTAACAAACATAAGATGGCAACAATTAAAAATTTTAAATCATTGAAATAATATTTCCGATCATTTGCATGTAATTAAAATCACGAGAAATACGCAGACGACAATCGATTACGATTTATCTTTATTGTTGCATTAATAAAGCTATTTTTTTTTTCAAAAAAAAAAAAAAAAAAAAAATCAACACCTCTTGGAGCGATTGGCGTCAAAATTGAACCAAAGCCTGTTTACATATGGATTCACATATATTCCAAATTTCAACCAGAACGTAGCATTACTTCTTGAGATAGGGCACTCACAATGGAAAAAAAGAACGGGCTATTGCGCTACCCCCCTTTTCAGCTGTTGACACCAAAATAAAATCAGCTCTTATACCCACTAAGGGCTACTTGCCGATAAATTTTTCTTTCATTCCGTTCATTATTTCTTGAGATACAGCAGTCACAATTGACGTCAAAAAACCTTCTATAGTTCAACCCCCGTTTGAGTTATTGACACCAAAATTGAATCAGCACCTGTTCCTGTTAATGGGAACATATGGACCAAAGTTAGTTTGATTCCGCCAGTTACTTCCTGAGGAATAGCAAGCACGCGTAACTCAAAAAACGTCCCATTGCTCCATCCCCCTTGGAGGGGGTGGAGACGTGGGGTTTGGAGGATTCGCGCCAAAAACCAATGGGCACAAGTTCACATAGGGGCACATATGTGTACCAAATTTCTTTCGATTTCATGCGGTAGTTTTTGCTGTAGAGCGGCCACAAAAAACTGGTCACCCACAGACGTGACACACACACATACACACACACACACACACACACACACATACACACAGACAGACAGACATTTTCCAAAAATAGTCGAAATGGACTCAGCACACCTCAAAACGTTCGAATCCGTCAAAATTCGAAATTCGAAAATTTGCACGAATCCATTACTTTCTTCTATATATTAGATATAGAAGAAAGTAAAAATATGCTCGAAATCTAAATTCTTTGAAGGTAATCTGAAAGAATGTTGTAAACTGAGAAATGGAAAGCGATTGTTTGCGCTCGCATATGTGGATTAGCATATAAAAAGGTGCAAGAGGACATCACCACCAATTTAAGAACAATACTCTACCATAGCAACTATAAGATGAACAACGTCCTAGAAAAACCTGCGAGAAAGACGTAAATTGTACACCGTATACACGATGCGGTTATTCGTAGACCCAAAGCAGCACGATAACCAGTTTTAACTCCACTAAGCGTTTTTCTTTGGTTTTTTTCTAAATCCAGCGTGTATCAAGTGAAGATGGATAGCATTGAACAATCAAAACAGTACATTAGGACTGCAGCAGCTAAAAATTTAAACCAACTACATAACAGAAGATGTTAAAGTCTGTGATGAAACGATGTCAATTGCACCCAGATATTCGGATTGGCTATATTGAATTTTATTAGTTTGATGTAAGTTTATTATTAGTTTATTAACTACTTGTATTGGTAAATAAGTTTACTTGTATTAGTAGTACTTGTATTAGTGTATAAGTTTATTAAGTACTTGTATTGGTTTATAAGTTTGATGATGATGTTATTAGTTTGATATGAAATAAAAAATATAGTGCATTCGTAGAAATATCTTATATTTCATATTAAAACTTGCTTAAGCAAAAATGTATAGACACTATATATATATATATATATGTATATATATATATATATATATATATATATATATATAGACACCCTATACAGTGGCGATATAAAGTCCTTTAAAGATAAATATAACAAACTGGAGCATTGTCATTATGATATCGATTTTATATCGTATCATTATTTCTGATTTTAAAATTTAACTTTCTGTTTGGCAGCACCAGCGCTAGTTCAGTTCAGTATACATTCTTGTAAATAAACGTTCGTGTTCATTTTATCTTGTGTTTACGAGTGTTCTTTCAATGAATTAATTTTCAGATAGAGTAGATTCTATTATACGCAGTAGTGCATGCTTATTATTCTGCAAGTTATTACAGTCATAACGTTCGCACCATTTATCAGAAGTCTTTATGACTGTATTTCTCTTTTCTGTGAAAACGTAATGCGAAATTTTGGTGCTCATTCAAAATCATATTAAAACAAGGAATTTTCCGTAACTATAACGCTATGATAACATTTAATAACTTTTAATTAGACAAAGAATGAAAATTGTACCAAAAACTTACAGGGAGAAGGTGTAGGAGGCTGGACAAGCTTTTCTTTTACCTTTTCGGTCCTTGATTGAAAAGCTTGGACTAAGTCCTGAATCCTTTGAGAAATGAAGGCGCCTCGATCAGTTTCCATCCTAAGACGAAGCAAAAGAAAAAAAAAATAAATGAAAAAACTGAGGAAGCCTAGTATTCAAAGAGCTGTCTGAAATGCTGATTATTAGTTGGTTCATCAAGTACTGGTGCTAAAAATATTCTGTCAAATTGATACATACATGCATGCACACATGTTATGTACTTATACATCTGGTGAGAAGTTGAACGACAAAGTTCTTAAGAGCTAATAGCATTCACCGATGTTGGTACGATATGGAGAAATAGTTGCTTAAATAGTTGCTGGTGCCAGGGGAATGCACTAAGCCTGCATATTGTGAAGATCTATTGTGCACCTCCATTAGAAATAAACAAGCCGACGAAAATGACGCGTGTGGGCTTGTCAGGGAGAAGTACTGGGTAAAATATTTTAAAAATCTATAATCTTTTTTTGTTGGGGAATATTATAACATGCAGACGAGCAATTCCTTGAGAAATTTCAACCTTAGCATAAATATTTCATATACAGCCTCCTCAGCGAATATTTGACCTGATTAGTATCCGGAAAGGTGCTTGAGGGCATAAATTATTTAGACAATGGATGCTACCGGACCAGGTTTCAAACTTGAATCCACGGCGTCTTAAGTCGGAAACGGTGCAGGTGAACGGAGCAAAGCCAAACTTCTACCTTCTGGTGTTCAGGGTGCATGCACTGTAAAAAAAAAAAATTGTGTAACCTTACTCCATAAAATCCGTGGCAGCTTAGCTGCAATACACTGCTCTGGAGAAACTTGACTGAAATAACTGGTGTAAAGTTACACATCACTTGTGGAAGGTTACCCCTATGGTAATGTAACTGTAGCGTAACGTCTCACTCATTTCTGCGTAAGATTTCACCGGAATTTTCTGTATGATTACAAAAATTAAGCTTTCATCTGAATTTCTTGAACGATCAAGTTCGTGCTTTTTAAAAACCAATGTACACAAATTATTTATTTATTTTGATATACAAACAAGACTGATACGTTAACTGACTAACAATTTGTTTTACTTTAAAATGACTGCAATGTAGTTTAATTTAATACTCCTAAATTATTCTTAGTTTTCCGTAATCAAAATCATTGTTTTTAATCATCTTGCATTGAAAGAATTAAAATTAATGTATTCCAAAGAAGTGCAAGCAGTCGTTCATTTTAGCGTCATTTACACGCGAGACGTAAAAATGCTTGAATGAAGAATTGAAAATTGTCAATGAATTTTATTTCTCGTTCTGAAAATTATCGAGCTTGTGTTTGCTATTACAATAGAGTCTCGAAAACTTGGCTTAATATGTATCAAAAAGTTGCCGAGTTAGTGAAAGTGCCGGGTTATTAGGAATGCGCATAACAGGTTTTTTCACCTTGGGTTTTCTTCCCAGAATGTGGCTGAGTTTTCTGGATTTCGCCTGATTATGGCGGGCCGAGTTTTATTTATTTATTTATTAAAACGTATAGCACACTACAGAGAAGATTCAATTGCAGTGTCAAAAAAAACATAAAAATAGCAACTGAAACAAATTACACATTTAAAATATTAAAACATCTAGACTAAAAATTGTAAAATGACATGTTAAAATATCTAAATCACGACAATGAATGTTAAAATTTTGTAAAATTTAAAAAGACAAAAATTACCTACATAGTTAAATCCAGTAAAGATATTTTTAGTACACGAACGACTCCTAAGAGTCCTGTTTGGGACAGCTAGTTGGATCGAATTAACAATATCAGAGCAGTCAATTAAATTATTTAGTACCTTTTGTAAAAAAAAAAGGAAAACATAAAAGTTCACTGCGTGATTTTAAGAATGGGATCATTATAAATGTATAAATAAGAGTAAGCATAAGCCAAAATATCTTGATTATCAATTCTGTAAAAGTTTTCGCCAATCTAGGGCCAGTTGTTAACTAAAGAGCTCTGATTCAATGAAATAGCTAACTCAAACTGGAGTATATCATGTCTAGTTGTTAGAAAGGATTGACACATGATCCCAAATTTGGCATTTCATCGTAATAACAATATTCCATTTTCATCCACAAATAACGTATTTTTGCTAACTGTTGAGTTGATTTTACCCCAATGAGAGCAAACATAGGTAGTTGGTTTCCTTTCTGATTACTATATGTAATATTATTTACTTTTCTCGTTATTCGACTCAGATAGATCCAGTCTAATAGTTTTTTATACGAACTTTATACTCACCAAATGTGTCCCTCTGGGATTGAGAGAGACTGTGCCCGCTCCTGATTTTTCATTTATAGGCATTGTTGAATGAACGGTGTTGTATGATTGGCCACGCTCTTGGTTCAGGTAGTTAAGGTCTGCCAGCTGCAGAGGAATTCCTGGGAAAATAATGTCAAATGATTTGCCTTGAAGAATTAGTATTTAAAAATCAATGATTTTTTAACAAAACTGCAATTAAAAATTCTTATCCAAGGTCGTTTTTCTTTTATAGAAACATTTGGCAGATCCACATTTACAGCGATTACAGCTCTTACAAGATTACGTTATAAATAATTGTAAACCACGTGTCAGCTCAAAACTTTCTCCATTTTTCACAGTTTAATAATTGTTTCAACTTTTCTTCTCTTGGAAATCACCTGTACGAAACAGTTGAAATTGGATCATTTTTTTCTCTGGTATATATTTCTTAAACAGGTTTTTGTGGTTCTTTAACTTTTCTGAAATACTCTTTATAATTAGAGAAAGCATTTGAGATGGTTAAAAAATTTTAGTTAATGCAAAAAATAACAAAAGTCTTTGATAGTTTTTGAAATACAGTTAAAATTGTAATACATTCAATAGTATTTTTTGATATTTCATTCTTAAATATACATAAAATCATTTCGTTTTACAAAAAAAAAAAAAAAAAAAAAAAAAAACACACAAAAAGAGTACGATCCTTGCACGAGAAATGCTGAGCGAAGCGAGCGGTTAGAGGAGCCTGCAGTAAATAAGTATTAGCTGACTAATTATCATTTGGATTTTATTTCTGGTAAAAGTTATTTCAATTGACAAAAAGCTAAAATTTAAAAAAAATGATGATTTTAAATGCTTTTTTTGACAATTACTGCACAAAAGCTACCGATTTCGATTTCCACCTTAGCATATTCGTAATCTACGCAAAAAACGGAAAAAAAATGATACCTCACCCAACTTTATCTCAGAAATGACACTTTTTGTCGAAATTTCGGGTACTAGCAGATAGACTAATAAACTTAAAGGCTTCTGGGTGTTTTTTCCTCCCCTCGCAATTTTTTTTCTTCAAAAACCGATTTTCATAATTGCGCGTATTTGAAGGCCGTGAAAAATTCTCTCCTTAACCTTAACTTCAACATATCTTGGAAATTTCCCTCTAAGGTATTGGAAAATTGTCTTTGTTCACAGCTTTACGAAGTTCTTCATTATTCCCAGCAGAATGAGCGTGGGTGGAAGCAGAAATGGGTGGAGCTACTAGAGACTGATTTTGGGCATTTCTCTTCCCAGAATAAAAATTTCTTGTAGTCCATTTCAGTTTTCATGTTGTGAAATTTTCTATTCAAACCTAGGGTCAAAGTTTAGGAGGCAGTCAGTTCCCATGGGAGGTGTTTCTATCTGCCAGGAAAAAAGAGCATCAGTGAGAATTCACTATCCTATTTGCTGTGTAACTTTTAAACTAGAGTTAATCTCAACTTTTTATGGTGAGTTTCGTTTTTAGCGAGGCAAAATACTTCGGAAATAGTTATTTTTGACCCGGATGCATTTCTGGTGTTGACTAGTGTTATTATTTACATTTTTTGAAGAAAGGATGCAATTTGAGACTCAAGTTTTAACTCTTCTCCAACAATTGTTATCAAATTAATATTGTATTTACATGAATTACACCGCCAGCTTACTCATTCCAGGACTGCAGTTTCGTGCTTATTAGCAGCAGTCATCAGACCGGAATAGGAAGTGACTGAGCTGGGGGTGGGAAAACCTCTTAAGGAAGCCAAGAGTGCCAACAAACTGGTAGCTAATATAGAATTAGCACTAATGCAATATATATTAACAATTTTGTAATATTCCGGTTTTAATGCAACCTATTCCGGGCTGATGAATGCTAATAAGCACGAAACTGCAGTCCTCGGCTGGAATCGACTGAGCTGGCGGTGTATTTCATGTATTTCTGCCTTATCCCTGGCTATAAGGCGGTAACTTACTGATAATAGTATATTCGATTGAAAAACACTTATTTTTGCAGAATCGTTATCCTTGGGATGTTTCTTGCAGTCGACACTGAAATTATAAAAAGCTTGATGTGTACGTTGTTGGAGATTCATAAAAATGATCTTCGGCAGTGTTGTTTGCAACCAAGATCACACACACAATGACTAACTAATAAAATAAGCGTGAGTGACATTTTTACTCCAAAAATACCGAAACTCATTAACAGCCAGTAAGACATCTCCTGTTAGAACTGAAAGGCTGTCAATTAGAAATGGGAAGTGAATAGATTTTCCTGAAATATGGAACAGACGCATCCACAAGGGCTGCCGTTTGGAAGGGTTGAGTGGCCGTTGCTAGGGGTGTTTTTGACATTAAGTTTAAGGGCTAATAATTTTTTTCGTAAAAACTTTCCAAAGCTCGTACTCTCCTCCTACAGTAAAAGTGTTTAAATACGTAGAATTGAAAGTTCGTATCTAAAACACATAAAATTCTTCGTTAACTGACTTGATTTGGTAACTGCCCAACAATTTGCTTTACTTTAAAATGACTGCAATGTAGTTTAATTTAATACTCCTAAAAGTATTCTTACTTCTACGTAATCAAATTAACTGTTTTTAATTAGCTTACAATGAAAGAGATGGGGGTCGTTTCCAAAATTTTAAAATTATTTTTTTTTTTCTGAAAGAGCATGCTTATAAACATAGGATCTGACCATTTTTTGATAAATTTGTAATTTTTTGGCGGCTGTTTGGAAGGGGTCGAGTGGCCGTTGCTAGGGGTGTTTTTGACATTAAGTTCATAGGCTAAAAAATCCGTGCCGCATAAAAATTGGCCGTTAAAAAGGGTGACCACTTTAAGATAGGCGACCGCTAGAAGAGGTTTCACTTTACAATAAAACATGAAAATAATGACATTAAAAATAAACGGTATGTTAAAATAGAAATTAGTGTCAAAGTTATTTGGCGCATAACGTATTCTTTACTTCAATTTAATGTTTTGCAAAATATATTAAAGGGTGCCCCAAAATTAACGCAAGATTTGAATTTGCCACCATTTTTTTCCATAAATTGTTGGCAGCCATGAAAAAAGAAACAATTTGACAGTTGAGAGTTTAGGGTTAGTAAAAATGGGGGTGTTATTGTACCATACAGCTAGAGAGAGTGAAACATTTCAATTACTGCATAAGGCACTTCCTAGTCGCGTACTCTCTCATTTCGGTGATCAGAATTGGCACCCTAGATCATGTGATTTAACATTTTTAAATTTCTTCTTATGGGATTATTTGAATTCAAAGGTCTATGTCAACAATACCACAACCACCCGTGCATTACCGTGTTGCGATACCGAGCGTCAATAACAGTAACTGCTTGACCAGCCTCAACTTTCATTATTTTTGAAACAATTGTTCAATAATGAAAGCGCGTTATTGTATCGTATAACGCTCCATTTTTGATTACCCTAAACTCTCAGCTGTCAAATTGTTCTTTTTTCAGGGTTGCCAACCATTTATTGCAAAAATGGCGGCAAATTCAAATTTTGCGTTAATTTTGGGACACCCTTTAGTTTATAAAAAACTACCTGTCATTAACAACATTTGTAAAATTTTATTTTATAGAACTGATATGCGTCTTTCTATAAAACCATTAACCTCGTTAACATTTACTAACTAATAGAAATATTGACATTTAATTTGATAAAAGATGGTTCTCATTTGTATAACCATTCAAATTACAAAGAAAAATGAAGATGTATCGTGAAAAATACTTTTAAAAATTTATATTTTAAAGTAAATAACAACTTCTTTTTAACTAACAAATAGAAATCTTAATATTTAATTTTATAAAAGATGGCACCCATTTGTACAACTATTCGAATATAGTGCAAATTAAAATCTGTAAAGGAATTTTAAATACCTGTAATTTAATTTTTTTAATAGTTCAAGCCATAGCTGAGAATTGTATAGAAATATGAGTAAAACTTGTATTAGCAAATGGCGAACTGTAGTTCATAAAAAAGAAATAAGCTTAACTAAATTACTCAACTATTTTTCATGTTTTTGCTAGCAAAATATTGATTTTTGATTTTCTCCCCCTTGAAGTTATCTTTTATCAATTAAAGCAAATTAAGAACTATAAATCGTAAAGGAAATAAGCTGAAATGAAATTGTGCAACTATTTTTCATGTTTATGTTAGAGCAACGCTTTCATACTAATATTTAAATAACATTTCATTAATCAAAATTTTCATTTAACTTTTCTATGCTTGTAATTTGCGTAAAATGTTCACTAAACTTCTTTATCTTTGCTTTAAAATATAATTTTGTTAAATTTTTTTCATTCTTATATTTTAATGTGTAAAATTTTTTGTTAGAAATAGGAACCCCAGCTGTGATTTAACAAACTTAAATTAAACAAGTCAATGTTAAATCTTCAATCAATTGTCACGTTTTTTTTTAGCCTTTTCATTAAATATTTTCATGCTTCTGTTAGAGTATAAGTTTCATTAAAATTCTTCATGTTAACATTTTGAGTAGATTTTTTATAAATGTTTTTGCTTCTGCATTGCAATTTGTAGTGTTCTATGTTATCAATATGAGCAACAACTATGATTTAGAAGCCTTTATTTCCAGTAAAATGTTTTTTTTTTTGATGAATAGTTTGTATTGGAATTTGTCCATATTTATAATAAATATATTTTGAAAAAAGAACAGTAAAACGGGTATCAACATCTGCAAATAAGAAGATTTTAAAGAAATTTTCTTAAAAAAAGGTACTTATTTTTTTTTACAAAATAGCTTTCAATTTTTTTCATATTTTTCCACGAATGTGTTTATTTTTTTAAAACTCATTTACATTGTTGGACGAGTTAAACTCAAATGTAGAAAATTAAGTAGAGAAAAGGATAATATTAGAAACATCAAAAAGTTATTTCAAAATAAGTAATCTATTTTAAAAATCAATACATGTTTTAAAATTTTTAAAATCAACAACTTGTGTAGCTTAAAAATAATTCTTCAATTTTAAATTTCAATGCACGATAGTTTTCTAATTATTTTAACTGTCCGGGAGCGCACCGAAATATCGATAGTGAAACTTTTACTTCGATGCATAGCGATACAATATTGAGTTGAAGAGTATTAGGGGTTCACATTGCGACTACTGTGACATTCCAGAAATAAACATCTATTAAAAGCACGTGGCAGTTAGCTTCAACAGATGTTATTAAATGAAAAAAAAACATTGGAGAAATGGAAATCGTAGCATAAGCGGAGTTTAGAAGTTAATGTTTTGCTGCAGGAAGCAGACGATAATTAACCTTGCTTACCTAAGTACTTCAGGATACTTAAACTGATCTTGTGGACGCTTCGACAGAAGGTAGACATAGAGTTACCAATCATACAACACATCTCTGTAGGACGGAGGCACTATAAATAAACATAATAGTTATTCCCTCCGTTCTTGCCACAATTTCAATAGACCGTCCGACTAATGTTCCCTGTTAGCCATCTTGTAACCTTGCGCAATCGATTGGCGCCGGAGCGAAGGCGCAAAGACGTCCGCTGTAGGCAAATAGTACCACTAGGAGGAATCGAGAGTCACTTTAGAGAATTACCAACACTTATAAGATGGGAAAGGAAGAGAATAACGATATGTTTTGCATTTGATCACATGGGAGGGATTTTATCCAAAGATTCCGACTAATTATGGGCTTAGATCGAAATAGAAATATTTCGCGATCTAGTTTTACTTAGAAGTTTATGATTTCGTTTTAGTAAATCAACCGTTGTTTAAACTGCTTTTAAAAGTTTTGGAAAGGTTGAAAATGTACGGAAGAGAGATAATATATAAAATGTGTGTATCAAATGCAATTAAACAGTACGATTGCAATTAAACAGTACAGATTTTCTTTTTCTGAGATTCTATGTAAATATTATCTCATAGGAAGCAGCAAACATTTCGCAGTCTGTTTTTTACTTTGTTTTTACGTGTTATACTTATGGAGAACGGTAATATATAAAGCATTCTTTATGGTATTATATCAAAAGCATTTAGTATATTTCCTTGAAGTTTTGCGATTACAGAAATAATATTTACGTTCCATTTTTATTCAAAGCTCCTATATAATTGTGAACTGACATTTTATTAGGTAGTATTTGAAACTGGTTTGGACAACCATTCAAAATTGAGTTTCTCATCTTTTAAAAATATTCATCAAGTATCTTACGCACATTTTAGGTTGAGTAATTAAAAAAAAAATGTTAGAGAAATGAACGTAGATTAAATGCTAAATTGAAAAAAAAAAAATATCAGTAAAATAAAAAATACTGCGACTAAAGTATTGCTGCTAAAGCTGTAACTTTAATACGGAAAATTTAACAAAAAAATAACTGATATACCTCGAGCTTATTCAGCTAAAATCTTGTGTTGCAAATTGGAAAAAGTAAATCTTTATCACTCTTTACATATTTCAATTTCAGGCGAATTTGAAACCTTAAATTCCTTAAACATTCTGGTAGAAAAGTAGAGCACCCTTTTCATAACTTGACCGAATAGGAGGAAAATTAAGTTTTTAAGGACATCTCACTTTTATACAAGTCACAGCGACGTTATATTTTGAAGCTTTTTTCTTTTTTGTTTTCAAAAAAGATTATTTTAATTCATGATGAAAAATAATATTTAGGGTCCAGTAAAAACTGCATCTTTCTGAAAGTTAATCACTATTTAGAACGTTTGAGCTATAAGCAAATAATTTCTCCAATTTTGTATTTTAAAGGTTAAACCAACTCAACATTGTCAATTTTAGAAATAATCATTATAGTCTTTACAAGTTAAAAATATCGAACTGATGGTTATTAGAGACTATTTAAAGTTATAACTCAAATAAAAGACTAATTAAAATATATATTGCAGAATCACCTTTACATCGGATAATTACGGACATTATGCTGTACATTGACAAGGATTATAAAATCCAAAGCAATTGTCAAATGATTTTAGTAAGAAGTAAACCATCTTGAAATCTACGAAAGTCATTCCAATCAATGAAATAGAAAAAAACCTGGAGTAATTGCAGTACAATAGATTTTGTTTTTATGTTTAGTGCAAAACATCGATAATTTTGGTCATTTTTTAAAAGCTTTTTCTTTAGTGTGATCGCAACTATTAAGTAAGCATACCAGTAACTAGAACTTTTTTTCAGAGCATATAAACAGCATTTTAATTTTCGTTTAAACAGCATTTTAATTTTTACCAGTGTGCTTATGCAAAATACAATAAATTAAATTATACAACTGTTATGTCAAACAGAAATTACCATAAAATTTTAAATAAAGATTCAGGGCATTTTGAATAAGTAAGCTGTCTTTGGCGACTAGATTTACTAATTTATTTCATCGATTATTAGTGCTTACTTTCGTCGTCAAACGTATTTAATCCTTGAAATACACCAAAGCTCAGTCATTTCCAGCCGAGGACTGCAGTTTCGTGATTATTAGCACTCATCATCCCGGCAAAGTAAAGTGACTGATCTGGGAATAGTTTCCCATCTCCTCGGCTGGAAATGACTGAGAAGGCGGTGTATTTCATGTATTTCTGCTTTAGCCCTGTCTAATGGGCGGTAATTTACTGAATGTGTTTAACCCTGTTTGCACACTTGGATGGGTTTATCATGTGTTTTGTAAATAACGTTAGGAGCATGCGAAATTTCATGCACAAACAGATTCTGTAAGGAATTAGTACCTCCTGAATATCCCCCCCTAAAAAAATCAAAGCAAACATTTTCGAATTTATGTTGTTCTTTTGTATAGATCAATTTCTTTCACAATACATAATGAAACGCACAATTTTTTCAAAATTTTAGGAAGGTGCAAGTTCCATACAAAATTAAAACTTTCTTGAAGATACATTCCAGAAAAGGAAAAAGAAAATCGTACGAAGTTTTTTGAATTAATTCCTTTTTGTGTCTCAAAGAGTTTTTCTTCAATACTGAATGTCATATGCAGTTTGTACATTTTTATGCATAAGCAAGACAAAAAAAAAAAAAAAAAACACCTTACTTACTTGAAGATTTACTTAGGGGAAAAATATTATTGAAGAATACCTTGCCCTAGTTACTTAATGTTTGTTACAAAATTCGAGTTTCATAGAAATGTTCCAAAATACGCTTTGAATCTATCAGTAATTTCTAACTATTCTTACCTCCATCTTCATCCGGACTGAAAGCTTGATTCACATACGAAATGTTCTTGTCACGTTCTTTGGCAATGACCGGAACGTCATCCGGCACATTCGGATGGTTGAAGTTCTCTTCTCCAGAAGAGCTACTCGAGATTGCGGCGTGGTTGGGGATTTTTTCAACAGGGGAACAATTGTCTTCTGGATCAACCAGATCATCTTGTTCTAAGGGAAGTTCTGTGCTTTTTAGCTCCGGCATCCCCTGAAAATACAAATTATCATATTTCGCTAACTAAATTAATGCATTTTCATGATGTACTATAAAATATGCAGAGTAGGTTAAAAAAGTAGTAGGTCTGAATGAATTTAAAAGGAGTCGGTCCCTGTATACGCATAATGTTAAATTGCTGTTTCCTGTACCTTTTCCCCAAAAAACTTACCGAAGTCAAAACGGATAACCACTTTTTATTTTTCATTTTTTTTGTTTATAAATAATTTGAAAAAAAAATAATTTAATCAAAATAATGGGTATGTCCTAATAGAGCAGCGGTTAACCCTGTCTCACGGGTGACTAACCAGGAGTTTACCGGTTAGTAAATCGTGCATGAAAATATTCAATAGACGCTCACCGCACTAACCACTGACGTCATCAAACATAATGAAATCAACCCTTGTTAACCGGTTACTCTATTCGAACATGCTCCAAAGTAGCTAAACGGCAATTAAAGGAAAGGTGATGATCCTCGATATGTAGGAGAACACCGATTACTATCTGATCAACTGCACAGCACCATCACCACTCATCACCATCTTCATTCTTTCTTACAGTTGTCAATATCATTTATCTATCTTCTGTATAGTACTACTATAGCGTTGCATTTTACTATTAGTACCTGGACGACCGAGCCTCGATCGGCTTTAAAAGAATTATTTTTTGTCAGCTCGTGTTTTTCTAAGGTTCAATACTTTTCCAAATATGCTTAAAAAACTTCACGTTAACGAAATATTAAGCACTCGACCTTCTTATAACACTAAAGTACCAAACAAAGAAGATTCTGAATGTAATTAAATCAACATTTTCTTTAAACTATCTGTCACATTTGTTTCCACAATACAATTTTCTTGTCAGTAATTAAAATATTTTGACCTTGGAGCTAGTTTTGCTGTGGTGAAATCGGTTTTTAACGGAATACTTCCTTTCATACTATGATTAGTTTCACGATTTTATCCCAATCGAGATTTTCTTTTTGAATAAGTACTTTTAGTGTAGTTGGTCACTTTAAGCCAGAAAATGCTACATACAGCATGATATCCATCCAAACAGATGATCCACTAACCATTCCAACAAATGATAACAACTGTCTTAACAAAACATAAACAGTCTCAAGACATACGTTTCTTCGAAATAAAATTTAGATGCGTGATTTAAAAAACATGTTAAACTATTTGAAGTGTAGAAAGAAAATAAATAAATAAAATAAAGTAGGACGGTCAAGCAATAGTTTCACTTAAAAAAGAAAAAAGCCTTACATCGACTTACATAATGCTTTTGAATTTGTTTTCAGCCAAGTGTGTTTGAAATTAGCCAAAGGGGCCAATATCAGCCAAGCCTGGCAACCCTAAGCAAGTTTAAAACTTTAAAGCGAGAAGAGACAAATTTTCACTGTTATGGTTGCAAATCGTCTGCCTGATGCGCCAATTCACAGTTTACTTCAAGGCTTAACTCAATTAGACTTTGTATTAAAAAACCTTTTTTTTTGTAAAATTCGCGTTTTTACAGAAAAAACACTGATGTAGATGAACTTAGAATGCTAATTTACAATTAAATCCAAAATTTCATCCAAATCGTTAGAGCCGTTTTCGAGATACGAAATATATACATACCCACAAGAATTGCTCGTTTAAATATATAAGATTATTGTATAATACTTACAGTACTGTACTTTATGTCTCTCAAATTGATCATTGATTTTATGCATTGTAGCAGCATTTCATGTTGAAATACGAAGCTTTAAAAAATAAATAAATAAATAAATAAATAGGAAAAGTGAAAACTCAGTTCTTAGTTCAAAAACTAGTAATATGTAGTTCAGAAAGTGTTAACAACAGTTTGAGGGGTGCTTACAATTGTTTAAAACAGTTGTGTATGTTTACCAAAATTTGCGTACATAGTCTATTTCACTACGTGAAGTTTTGACTTACTCAATAGGATTTGGAACATATCCCTCGATTATTCCGACTCCACTGTAACGGGTACCTCCCCCCCCCCCGCATTTTACACTGATAGAAATAATTTGTCCAATAAGATCACACAGGGCAAAGATCAACAGAAACAGTACCGTATGTGGTTGAAATCGGTCCCAATGTTTTGTGAAGTGGATAGTTAAAATGAAATTATTTTTAAAATAGCTGTGCACATCACCATGATACCAAAAAAAGTGCCAAATTTTATGCTTCTAATTTAAGGAAAAATGGTCCAAATAGGACGGAAATGTGAAACCGTAAATAAAATCTTAACCAATGATCGAAAATGCACAAAAAATCAGACAAATGAAAACAAAATTCATAAACTCAAATGAAATACCAAAGTCGAGAGAAAAGCAACTTTCCCCTTCAAAAACACACTTACCGTAAAATTGATCAAGACCCAAAACGACTGCAAAAAAAGTTCTGCTGAGCCTTGTTTTTTTATTTATTTGTTTTAACGTTAATAATTATGAGAGTTCTACTTTACTCAGAAATTCTGAACAAAATTCAGCTCACGTAAAAAAAATCAAGTCAAATTTTGTTTAAAATTTAAACTTAAAAAAAAAAAAGCATTTTCGAAGGGAAAAAAATGTTTTTCTTGTACACATCTACAGCATTACACTTTTTGAATTATATTAGTTTTATTCCTTCTTTTATAACTAATGGTTAAAGAAACACATCTTTCGAAATTTTTAATTTTGTTATAATGGATAAAATGCCCATGAATTTTTGAAATACTTAAAATGATAAAAGACCAAGAAGCAATAATTTTAACATTTTACCTTTCCGTTCTGCTTCCTCGTACTGTGAAGTTTGTTTTTCCAACACAACCATACCAGAAAGGTGAAACGAGATTTACAGAGAATTTTCGCTGCGATTTACTACGAATGTTAGCATGAAAAACAGTGTAATTAATACTTTCATGGTAACATTTTAAAGTTAAGTGGCTTATTCTGTTAAGCTTACCGAAGACTAAATAGCCATGTTTTTTTTCTTTTTCAAAGAGGATTTACAGACCCGAAACTTTTTTTCTGAGTTCGCTTAAATGTTAATTTTTTCTCATTAGATGCTTTTACGTTTTAATAGTACTCATTAAAGTAGTCTTTGTCTGTGGAGTTACTGTTAGTTATAATAAACATTTCAATTAAGCAGTCGTTATTGATTATGTGTTTAAATATAAAATTCAGAACTATTAATTAATTAATTTGATGCACTAATTGTTAAACATTTAAGATAATAATATTTGTGGATTTATTGTGGATGCGTTTTGTCCGTATTATCATATGGACGAAATAAAAAAATAAATGCAATATAATAATATATTTAATGTACTAATAATATATTTGATATGTACTATACCATACGTTATAATTCATTTAATTTGAAAACTGTGAACTATCAATGAACTAATATAATTACTAATGATCTCAATTTTCGTTTAACTGATACTATAAGTTATAATTCGTTTGAATACAGAATTGTAAACAATTAGTCAATTAATTGCACTAACGGTCATTAATTCAATATATTAATATTTACATTTTTAATATTATTAAATGAACTTCATAATATTATTAAATTTATTTCATATGGTAATATTTAATTAAATGATACTAAAAATTATAATTAGTGTTTCAATAGCCCATTATTTGAATGACGACTCATTATTTCGTTGAAATTGAAAAACTAAAACTATTAATTATTTTTAAGGAAAATATGACGAGGCGTTTCTTATTATCAGTTTTACTTACTCAGGGGAACGCGTTAAATGAAAAATAGCAAAAAAGAGCAATCAAAAGTAATTTGTGGATAGAAAAATCTTTGACTTAGAGGTAATTACTCTATATTATTTAACGCTGTCAAAAAACATTGTCTTCAAAATTTAGTAAATTTCAACGAGAGAATTTGATATTTGACTTAGCAAAATCAGTAGTAATAAAGATTTTTAGCTTTTTTAAATAGCAATAAGTATTGATAACAAGTTATACAAGAAGATATATGGACAAGCATCTGGTGAAGCAACAACTGTTAATAACAAACTATTCAATAACATTTGATATACAAGTATTTTGTGACGCATTAAGCAAAACTATTCACAAGAGAATATATTGGAAAAGTATCTAGTGAAGCATTGCAACATATTAGTAACAAGTTATTCAAGAAGGTATGTGGACATCTATCTGGTAAGGAAAGATTTAAATTCAGTAAAAAAATGAGAAAAGTCAAAAATCTTTCATGAAAGATGAGCTTAAACTTGATCAGTTAGAGTTAGTTCAAAATTCGGATTTGCCAAACTTCAGGAAAATTTAGTAATTGCAATAAAGGTTAAAATATTGGTCTCAAACTATATAAATAAGCTTGGTAGCATTTGTGTCGAAATGATTACTTACAAACGAGATTTCTGCGAGTCAGAAATAACCATTCAAAGAACAAATATGTCATATAATTGTTTTGTACTAATATCTAAAAAACAGCTCAAGAAAGAAGGTAACTTAAGAAAATACGAGATTCATTGAAAGAAATGTTACCTTTAAATTCCATTGTTATGACTAGAATTTCGGAAAGATTCAATTATTGCTATAAAAACTAAAATATCGGTGTTAAACTTTAAATGCCTAACAACTATGTCATATAATTGTTTTGTATTAATATCTAAAAAACAACTCAAGAAAGAAGGTATAGTGGTGTAGATTGTAAGTTAAGAAAAGACGAGAATCATTGGAAAAATCTTACCTTTAAATGTCATTGTTATGACTAGAATTTCAGAAAGATTCAATAATTGCTATAAAAATTAAAATATCGGTGACAAACTATATAGTTGAGCTTGGTAACATTTGCATAGCAACGATAAGTTACAAACAAGATCTCTGCAAGTCAGATATAACCTTTCAAAAAACATTTATCGTATATAACTGTTTCTCACTAATTTCAAAAGAAAACAGCTCAATAAACTAGGTATAATAGCAAAGGTTTTAACTTAAAAAAATATGAGAAACATTGCAAAAAAACCCCTTACTTTTAAAGGCCATTGTTATTACTGCAAAAGTTTCAAAACATGTTATGTCTGCTAATAAACAAGGGAAACTTTTGACTGTTCCTGTGGTGGGTACTCCGAAAAACGTTTAGGAAACTCCACCCAAACATAAATAACTAATGAAAAAACACTTACTTTTGATATTTCGTAATGAAAACAAAGAATTCAAAGACCATAAAGGCCAGAGCTGATCGTAACTGATGATGACCTAATGGGTGTGATCATTCTTCTACGACAACATGCATTGTATTTTGTAGTCTCAGGTTGAGTTGTTAGCGATACAACCTGTTAGATAGTAGCGTCGTTGTCATGGCAACGAGTATCATTAAGGAATCGATTCTCGAATGTTAGCTTTGAGAACAGGTGACGCAACTTTGTGCAGTTTTTGAAAGTAAAAGAAGATTAAGTTGACGTTTATAATGATGTTGAGGATAATTTTCCTCAGTTTATGAAGGAAGTAAAAAATAACGCGCGTTAGTAATAATAATTTATCATGGGGTTATCTTTATTATATGTGAGAGGTTCTATTTTTCTTTTTTAAATTGTTACTAATTATAATAAATGCTTTTTTTTTGTTAGAAATGAATTTAAAGATAACTTTTAAACAGTAAGTAGAGCATAATTTTCTAATAATATTTTTAATTAACTTAGTCAAATTTCAAAACATAAACTATACCTCACTTTTTACAATAAAACTGCTGAGTTGACAAAAAAAATTCAAATTTATGGAGTTAAAATACGATAGAATTAAAGTATTTTTACGGCTTTCATCTAAATTGCAATTCTTACATTAAAAAGTATTCACGAAAGTCCCGTTTTGAGACTTTCATCTAAACTCAAAGAAAATAACTAACAACTCGTTTCAGCGCCCAAATTGCTTGCAATTCTGCCTGAGCTTCGGGAAAAAAAGGAAAATTATCTGAAGATGTTTACGTTACACATTTTAACAATATAGTTGCTGCCGTTGGTGAATGGCGATTAAAAATATCAAGTGCAAGGTTCCAAGTAAAATTTTAGATCGCAAAAATGAAATATATACTTGCTATTGTATTTAATACTAGCGTTACCCGCACGGCCTTGCCCATAGTAGAACATTAAAAGGTCATTTGATTCGCCTGTGTATTTACAAATAGTGGATGGTGAATTTCTCGCCAATATGCTATGTTAATTTGCTCGTCCAAGTTATGGTAATTCGCTCCGTAAAACGGGCTTAAAATTAGGATAGAAAAATAATAAAAACAAATTTTTGAAAAATCGCTTCGAGGTTCTCTCCTCTATGCTACAAACTAATTTTGTGCCAAATTTCAGGAAAATCGGCCGAGCGCTATACGCGTAACATACATCCAGACAGAGATTCAGACTTTCAGTTTCGTTATTAGTAAAGATTTCATGAAATCGGCCGAAAGATCTAGGCGCTATGCGAGTACAGGCATCCAGACAGAGATCTAGAAAGACAGAGATCCAGACTTTCAGTTTTATTATTAATAAAAATTGACTATCAAAATGATTTAAATAAATGCAATAGCAAATCGCATTAAAATCATTGCATATGCATCGCTAAAAATTGTAGGTAATCTGCAACGAGGATAAAGCTTTTTAAAACTGATTTTCTTTTATAAAAACGAAGATCATAGAAGTGAAACTAAAAAAATGTAGCTCTTATTTCCAAAAAAAAAAAAAATTTTTTTTTCAAATGATGCGATAGTAATACTAAAGTCATAGTAACAAAAAATACTTTGAAAACTACGCTGCTCTTACTTTAATGGCAACTGAAAAGCAACGGTTTGAAAAAGCGGATTACTCAAATTTTTAAGTCCATGATTACTTTTAGAAACTTCTGTATCTTTGCTTGAAGCAATTCAAAAGCTTTTTTTTTTCATCCAGCACCAGTTATTAAAATTTGCTTGCTTCGCTTTGCTAAAAATAACATCGTCATAAAACCTATTAAGCAAATTCGAATTGCATGTAAGTTAAAATTTTGGATGCATTAAAGTTAGCTTCCAAAATGCTAAAATATTTCATTGCATAACGAGAAATGGACGTGCATTAAAGCATGAAGAAATTTCTATGTTTACTTTTCCCCCCTATCACGAATTGATACATTAGTTTTGATTAAAATTTATGTATCCCGGAGGAAATATAAATTCATTTTTCCTTTAGCTGAACGGATTTCCTTACTGAAGCTTTTTTTACTTCCTTCGCTAAAAGTTGCAAAATTAAACAAGCTTATGGAACATTCTGTAAGTGAAGCGAATTTCTCATCCCTGTGATATAACTTGCTTTATGGTTAACTTTTTTAAATGAGAAAATTGGGATTAAGTTGGAAAAAGCTCACATTTAATGTTTGTTGTCATTAGTTTACGTATTTTATCTTATTTTATGTAAATCCTTGCATTATTTCTTAACACAGAAATCACACTAAATGCAGAAAACTTTCGACTGATGCCCCTTGTAGCGTAGAGTGGTTCAAAAAAACTTTTTTTTCAGCTAGAGTCCAGGACACGCCTTATTTCTTTAGACTTACTAATAGTATTATGCTGTAAAGGTTTTTGCTTCTTACTCAAATTTTAAGAGGGTGCTCAATAACCCCTAAATTTAACATTAGCCGTAGCATAGAGAATGTCACAAATTTAGAAACATTTAATTTCCCCCAGCTGTTTTTTTGTTTGTAAATAATTACTTTATTGCAATATCTTTATACATAAAGGGCTAATCTCTGTCCGGATGTCCGGGGTAAACTTCAAAACTACTGGACGGATTTTAACCATTCTTTCACCATAGATAGCTACATAATCGGGGAGCAACTTAGGCTGTAATTTATTGCTAAAAAACTTAGTTTAAGAACGTCGTTATCGAAACAGTAAATGTCATGTAATTTCCACATCAAATGATTAAAGATTTAACCCACTGTTTCGAAAATTCGTTGCCGAACAACAGCAATATTAAAAGTAATCACATTTAATATATTTAATCAAGGCTTCTCTGGACAAGCATGACATTTATTGCTTTCTTAGGAGTTGCATCCTTATCTTTATACACAAAGGGCTACTTCTGTCCGGGGTAAACTTCAAAACGACTGGACGGGTTTTAATCATTTTTTCACCACAGAGAGCTACATTATCAGGGAACAACTTAGGCTATAATTTATTGCTGAAAAACTTTGTTTTAAAAAGTTATGGTGGAAAGCAGTAAATTTCATGTAATTTCCCCATTACATGATTAAATATAAAACCCATTGTTAGGATAATTCGTTGCCTAACAACAGCAATATTATAAGTAATGACAATGAAAATTTTGATTTATTCCTTAAAAACTTAGTTTTAAAAATTTGTGGTGGAAAACACTAAATTTCGTGTAATTTCCCCATCAAATGATTAAATTCGCAACTTTAATAAACTATAGGGGGCGCAGCAGTCACTGTCTAATTGCGGATGAAAAAGGTAAAACATATTTTTACTCAGTAACAACAGTAATTTTTCATCGTATTGTGAGGAGCTTTCTTTTCTATTCTTCTGAAATTACATTACAACATCACAAACTGCTTGAAACCTGTAATTTACCCCAAAGAAAACACGTGGAATGGAATGTTTTACCTTTTTCTTCAGTATTGGTAACCACCGCAAGGTAGCGTATTCGAGCTCTGCAGTTACGAATATAAAACCCATTGTTACAAAAATTCATTGCCTAACAACAGCAATATTAAAAGTAATCATAATGAAAATTTTGAATCAAAGCTTCTCCGGAGCAAACATGAGTTTAAAGTCACTTAAATATTTGGAAACACTACTTTTTGCACCCTTAAAGAAACTTAGTAGAGAGCTTTTTTTCTTTTGTGTGTGTGTACTATTTAATTAAATAAAGCGCGCGGTTTTTTTAGTGATCTTTGTGTTTGTTAGTTCTTATTTTGAAAATTCTTCAAATTTTTATGTGCTTAAATTCGTGCTTTCGTTTCTAAATTAATATTCGTTCGTTCTTTATACTTATTCTATTTCACTTTTATGGGTAAGGAAGAAGCTCGATTTTTAATCATGTCAAAGCGGTGTGTTTTGAGTTCTTTCAGTGAAAACAGAAAACGGAAGAAATTAGCGATTGTTTCTTACAATGGGGTGTTTCCTTCGGTCAAAAATAGTACTTTTAGTCACTGAAATTGATAGAATGAGCAAAAAAAAAAATAACTTGGACCCAAAAATAATTTCATTTTCCCAACGGTTACTTTTTCATCAATTTTTTAAAATGTCAGATTTTTCAAACAAGGCGTGATCTTAATGATGTCACAAATGATGCACTTTGCCGCATCTTTCACCACGTTTCCACGTTATGATAATCAAGAAGTGAATTAAAATTGCGCTCTACGCTTGCGATCAACCATTATGTTGCCAATACACGTGAGTAAAGATGCGAATTAAATATTTAGCTCTGTGAGTGGCAACACTAAATGACATTTCATCATTTGTGATGTCATCCGGCAGAAGTATAAACAATGAAAGCGCACCGATTTACGTAATTTTTTTTAAACATTAACTTAAACAAATTATTTAAAAAATGGTCAGATCTTATGTTTTTAAGTATGCTCTTTCAGAAAAAAATACTTTCAAAATTTTGTAACCGACCCCATTATTACTTACACGGGCAACGCCGGGTATTTTTGCTAGTATATGCATATAACTAGTGTATATTATAATATGTTTTACAGTGCAATGTATTTTTTTTAACCTCCCTCCCCATACGTTTGAAGTTTGGGGGAGGGGGTTGAGCACCCTCTTTCAGTTGAAATAAGAAGCTAAAATTCTTCCAGTATATTACTATCCACAAGTCTAAAAATATTGAGGGGTGTCCTGTTACCTAGGAGAAACTGTTTTTTTACATGTATTTTTGAACCACTCTATTGCAGCGACTTGCTTCAAAAACTAATCAGCACCAATTCACAAGAATGTGGAACAAATTGTTCTGGATTCTACGTAGCATGTTTTGAGTGAGAGAAGAAGTCTTCAACGTGGGTTTCCGAGGAATAATCAGTACCGCTGGAATTTCGACAAAGGTTCCGTAAATCTGTGTCTCTGCAATTTGTTTAATCAAAGCCCCATACTTTAAGCAGAATTTTAACTTTTATCAAAGAATGAATTCTCAAACGCGGCTGGGGGGCTGGGAAAAATAAATATAAATAAAAATACTCATTAAAACATTTTTATTGATTTATTATTATTTTAATATTTTTTTGTTTACTATTGAAAGGCTTTTTTTCAGACAGCAATAAATAAATAAACTAAAAAAATTATAGCTACCTTACCATTTATATTCTTATAAGGATGTTTGCATTGAGTTAAAAAAGATTGTGGTAACAATTTGGATAAATATATTTTTTAAATTGTTATCTTTCTTTTACCACAATAGAAAGATCAGTAAGTTTGAGTTGGATAAAGCTTCGATATCCTGTTTCTTTCCGTTCTATGACCAGGAGGTTCCTTTAAGAAAACGGTGAGCTCAAAGGAGTCCCTAAAAGAGTAAAGGGTTGAACCCCCCTGCGTTAGAACATCCATAAAAAATACAAACAGACAGACATTGAAAATGCGCCGCGAACTTCTTATAGTTTTGAAGTACTAAACAAAGAAGATTCTGAATGGAATAAAATTAACATTTTGCTTTAAACCAGCAGTTCCCAACCTTTTTTCCTTTGCGAACCTCGTTCAAAATCCAATGGAAGTTGGAAGACCCCTTGTGCAATGAGTAATAAGAAACAAGCAAAAAAAAAAAAAAAAAAACCTCACTCGCAATAACATTTGGGAGCATTTTTTTAAATTTCATTTTGCTCAATAGTTCATTGCAAGAACAAAAATATAACTGCAAAATATAAAAGTACTAAAATTGCTAAAAACTAAAATAGTAGTTAGAAAATGAATGCAAAACAAATTCAACTATAAACAATCCCAGTGATTATTTTTACTGAGCTTCAGTCAACTTCGAAAAAAGCTTAATGGGATCGTTGTGGATCAAAGAAGCTCAAAAGTTAGCTCAAATATCTGACAGTTTCAGCCAGGCATTAAATTCAGCATTCAATTTAATTCTATATTCTCAGTATATGTTGAAAATCCTTTTTCTGAAAGAAACGTTGTCTAAAATGTCTTTTTGTAACACAACTGTACATTTATTAGTAACACTAAATCAGAAGTTAATTAAAAATGATCTTTGAACATACCTTATAGAAAACTGCCTCAGATTAACTAAACGATATTTTTTCTAAGTATGGACTGCTTTTTTAAAAATCTTTGATAGAAATAATGATCTTCATGTATGTATAAAAGAACGGGCCGAAAAAAGGAAAATTTTGATAAGCAACTTTTAATAGCAAAAAAAAAAAAAAAAAAAACTTGTTTATTGCCATCCTAAACATGGGAAAAATAATAAAAAAAAATAGTATTTATGTCTACAGATCGCGCATTAGCAGCAAAGTTAAAAAAAAAAGGTAAAAAATGGTCAGTTTTCAATTATTTTTATAAATATCCAAATGTTCAAAATTTTTTTTCTAATCCCGTTTAAAAACTTTCTTTTAATAGTCTTTTAATATATCTTTGAAAATATTTACATTCCTTTACAGTTTTTAGTTCGCACATAAGTCGCAAAGTTACGTGAAATCAACCAAAAATCGACGTTTTTAGCTTATTTTGTATATTTCAGTATTTCTTCTTTTAAATCCCAGGTGAAAATATTTTTTACAGTAAATGTGCACTATGCAGCTCTTTGCAGGAACTGCAATTAAGTTATGTTGCATTAGCTACCCAGAACCCACCCCAATTTGGTGGTTGCACTTGGTGTTCCACCTGCAGTTCCCAAGAAGAAAGGTTATTGACAGGACTCATACATTTGTAAAGTAACTTATAATAATAATAACTGTATTTGGTTTTAAACAAGTTTCTAAGTTTCGATCAAGGTTTGAAGTTGGACTTGTGACTCAATTTTTGCATTGAGGATCGCGATATGATAAAGGTTTTCACATTAATCCATATCGTGTCTCATCCCAAAAAACACCCTACCTACCGACTCCCTAACCAGTTTAATAACCCATTCTGCAACCGTAGTGTAAAAGAGGAACATTTACTGATTAATGGGTAAAGCATCAACTGTTTTTGTAAAATTAAATATTATTAACTTAGAAATTACTCGGTCGGAAAAAATCGAAGTTTTGGAAACTGACTTAAAAAGCGAGCAAAAGTATTTGATGGATATTGTTATTACAATACACAAAGGAAAATGTGACTTTGATCTCGCTCTCACAAAACTAAGACTTTTCGTCATTAGCTTTCGTCAACGTGTGCTAACGGAGTGCTGTGGCTGTATAATATTTAAACTAAACTACTAGAGGAATGAAGGCACTCGTCGATAATTTCTTTAAAAAATATGCTTCAATGGTTTTATATTATCAAAATTTTAAAGAAAGGAACAAACTTCTCTGAAACATGGACCTGTACACTTAAATCTACAAGTCAGATGTTTAATAATCTTCCATATATCGTGGATCCAGTGATTCAATGAAATGCTTACTTTTTTTTTGAGAAATTGTTATTGGTCAAGGCAATGCACTAAATGAGAAATATAAAAGAGTTGTATTAAAGTAGGATATCTATAAACGCAAAAAACTACCAATCAAGAAACACTTCAAAAGCTATCAGAAAATTACTTCCATCAATATTAAGATTTCAAGATTCGACTACAGCAGTTAGTTCGAACTACAGCAGTTACTTGACAGGTCAACGTGTTTACTTCCTCCGCTTCAGTGATGATATGAAAAACACGGATATTTTATCATTTCTAGAAACTATACATGTATTTCTTAAGTATGTATTCTTAAAATTCTCATATCACGCACGGGCAGTGGAATGGATTGTGGAACTGTTCAGTGAATCTACAGAAATTCATTTGAGGTATTAGACGGAAGAGATGGATTTCTATGAAAACCTTTATATTTTTCAAATATCAGTGCTAAAACTGAGTCGTAAGTCCAACTTCAGACCTTGATCGAAATATAGAAACTTGTTTAAAACCATATAGTTATTATAAAAGTTTCTTTACAAATGTATAGGTCTTGTCAATAAGTCCAATCTTCTTGGGAATTGCAGGGTGGAATTTCGACAAAGGTTCCGTAAATCTGTGTCTCTGCAATTTGTTTAATCAAAGCCCCATACTTTAAGCAGAATTTTAACTTTTATCAAAGAATGAATTCTCAAACGCGGCTGGGGGGCTGGGAAAAATAAATATAAATAAATAACTCAAAGCAAATGCAAAGACAGAAAATGCAATAAAAATGAAGAAAATATTTACTTTGGAGTCATGAAATTTTCTTTCTCTCACAGAATCGTCAATTTTACTCATTTGATGCTGGTTTTTACTATGGCACCATTTAGTGGTGAAGGTTACTATTAGATGGTTACAAAAAAAAAAAAAAAAAAGGCTGCTAAAAATAGATTCTTAGAAATTAGCAGGGTCCCTAGGTACAAACTTCCCAAGGTACAACACTCTCCCCATCAGGATAGCTTACATAAGCTAAGAAATAGGAATTTAAACTATCCGAATGATTTGTAGAATGCATAAAAAGTATTGTAAATAATATTTCGATTTCAAATTGTGAATAGATAAAATTATTAAAAAAAAAGATTGATGCTATGTCGGTTATAGCACGAAATTAAGCAACAGAATAAGTAAAATACCGAACAGATGCAGATTTTTACACATCATGTTGCTTCATTTACTGCTACATCCGGTAAGATCTAATCTTTTTCACAATAGACCTCCGGTAACACTGCTTGATTCAATTGAGCTTCTCCTTTTTCTCAGTTCAATCTTTTTACAATGGATTTAGTAACTTTTTATACAAAAAACATCACTTATATCTTATGAATACGAGATTTTTGCAGACGACGAAAATAGTGACCGATGAAAAATTAGCATCCTTTTACGAATTTTTAGCCTTAGTTTTGAATGCTTATGTGCTATTTCAAATTTAATTACTTTACATATCGCAGCTTGAAAAAAATAGTGACATAACTATAAAAAAAAAAGAAAAAAAAAAGCAGCTTTTTCAGGACATCACTTTTTAAATTGTTGCGATTTGTAATTTATTGTTGTTTCATTCATAACAATTAATAATTAATTATCGTAATGCCCCTTACAAATGATTTATACTATTCTTTTTGTTTTATTCAAGCAGTTTTTGTGAAAGTCATTTAGGTTTAATAGAAATTTTAATCAAATTTAGGTGAAATTAGATTTTAATTAAGTTGCCATCTACCGACAACTTTTCTACCTACGACTTGTGTCTTTAATCAGTATGAAAGACAAACTTCTTAAAAGTATTATCAATTATAAATCTCAATTTCGGTAACTTTTGAGTTGGGTCACTGTTTTTTTCAATCGACAATTTGTTGAAACGCATTAAAATTGCTTAAAAATCCCTTACATTAAAAATAAACTAATGTGCACTGCAACAAAGTAAAATAGCTTACAAATCTCTTAAATTTCAAAAAGCTAATGCGCACTACAATCTCCCCCATTAAAAAAAAATCTCCCACATTAAAAAAAAAAAAATATTGCACATCATGTGAAAAAAGCAAAAATGCATGGACTCTTGCTGTGAGCAGTTTAAATAAAACGAATTCCCATTTTAGATGCTGAAACGAAGAGAGAAAAAAAAAAACCTTTTTGGATTTTTTATTTAATTTTCGATTAAAAGGCATCAAGCCGGAACGATACGTTTAAACTTCAAAGTGAAGATCACAATATCGCTCCAATAATGTTTTCAAACTGTAAAAATAAATGAAAACCCGAGTATTGGTTATCTTTAAATTGATTCAATAGTTTTTCAACAAGCAGTTTTTTTTACATATAGACAATGATATTGTTTTAAAATCTATTTAATAGATCACGAGTTTCAAATAAAAATATTTTTTAATTTACTTAATGAGTAAAAACGTGTTATTTTTACCAGATAATGAATTACCAATATTGTGATAATGTTACCTACGGAAACACTACGTTGTTCCGCCATTTTACTGGAAATTAAAAATAATATAAAAATTCTTACGTCTTTAAAAAGACGCAAGTTAATAACTGTTCAGAACTAAAAAATAAATCTAAGTTTTGTGTAATATTCGATGAAAAAATATAATTTCCTTTCATTGCTTTTTTTTTTATTTTTCAGTGCAGTCTTCGAAAAAATGTCAAGAAATGAAAACATTTAAGTAATAATGTAAAAAAATTACAAAAAGCCAGCTTGTTTCGGTGTTCCTGTAAAAATGTGTCATCATGTATTACATAAGTTAAATCTGAAAAAAATCAGGTTTTTACAATCAGAATTCAGCGTAAAAAGTAAGATTTTCCCCTAATGTCAATGAATAAACTATTTTGAAAAAACACGCTTAATGTTTTTTTGTTAACAATGATTCATTGTTTACTGCTGCAGAAAAAAAGAATACTGGATTTTACTTCGAAATACTGTCTTCAACATTTAACGAAAAGATGTCGGTATTTTTTTGAATTTTAAGAAGTAGCTCATTCAGTTTAGCTACATCAGTTTGGAAAAAAAGAAGGTTTATTTAGTATTCAATAACACAAAAATAATATTTAAAGGTTTACTTAAAACCACTATTTTCAAACAAAAGAAATCATAATCAAAATCGTTTTTGTCAGTTTTCCCATTGACGTTCATGTTGATGATTAATATCAACATTTAAAGTAGGCTTTAAAAAATAGTGAAAAAACTCCAATTTAATGTTTACATTACCTAAAAATACCCATCATTAAAAATGCCATAAGTTATATGTTACGGCACAGAAAGACTCCGCTGAAGAATTTTGGCTCACGCAGGTGAAGTTATGGGCGAAAAGCACTAAAAACAAAGCACCAATCCCATACGGTAGTTAATCACACCTGTCTAAACCGACATCATCTTGTCATTCACCCGCATCCATGTAAATGAGATTTAACATCCGGTTTCCGTATTTTTACTCGTTAACAATTTATTTAATTTTTGACTTACCTTTTTGCCTTTGATCAACAGTTGGCTGCACACGATTAACATCTTTATTTCTTTTTGATGAGTTAAACGGGATCTTCACGCTCAACACACGACAAATCGCTGGAATTCAATCATTGGAATGTGCCTATTTTAAGAAAACATCTCTTCTCGATGATAGTCTGATGTTAACAGCTGCTGCCATCTTTTGGAAAATGAAGTAAACAACACAATATTGTTATGTTAGAATTTTACATGTGTAAGATTTTCACAGAGGTACGTGATTTATAAATTCAATGGTGAAAAGCCAAATCAACTGAATGCATCGCCGATTCATTCAGTTACCTTGAAGAGAATAATGACTAAAACTTTCAGTGGCTAATGTCAATACTTCTACGGTTTAAAGGAGTCATACTAAGGAGCAAACGTCAAAACAAGATTTAAAAAGTATAATATTATTAATTCTTTAGAATTATCAGGAAAAAAGTGTACCGTTGAACTTTACGAGAGCTACACTGCCGTGGGCAAATGAAAGGCAGTAATTGCAAAATTTTCATTTTTCATTTTTTCCCCATCTTTGTCATTTTTTGTAAAGGGTGTTTTTTTAGAGGTATAGAACTTTAGGTTCAAATAAAACACCGTTAAATAGTGTAAATTGCCATGAATTTGGCTTTATTCGAAAGTTGATTCTTTGCCATTTTTATTTAAATGTGATTTCTGGTATACGGCCACTTCGGCTGGCTTGGAGAAAGTCTAATCTTTAAGTTCAATTTTGTATCACTTTCTGCAGCAATGGGTGCCGTATGTGAGTGATATGTGGCTAATGTTCTCGTCCAAGGCGTCAATCGTCTGTGGCTTATCGTTGTAGACCTGAGACTTCACACAGCCCCACAAAAAATAGTCCAGCGTAGTTAAATCGCATGATCTTGCAGGCCAATTCACGGGTCCATTAAGCGAAATTATTCGTTCACCGAAAGTTTCTTTCAATGAATCAATTGTGACGCGCGCTGTGTGGCATGTTGCATCGTCCTGTTGTCTATTCATGATGAAATGGCAAACCAAACTAAACACAAAACAAGTGACAACTATCAAAACGTTCCACAGATCAAACAGTGTTCCCGACTTAAAGTTCTATACCTCTAAAAAAAACACCCTTTATGTTAGCTTGATTGTACAAAACTGCCCATTTGGGTTCCGCTGAAAAAAAGTTCAGATAAGACGCTTAACTCCAACATTTCCCTGCTGTTAGTATTGAATCCAAAAGACGATTCTTCAAATATCTCGAAAACTCTTTTTTTTCTGCAGATACTACCGCTTACCTGCACACCGATGGCTGGTACGTCCGATGGCTGGTACAGCCATCGGACTCACTGTCAAGGATTTAAATATCTCACTAGCGTGTTTAATAGACGAGATATTTCGTCACTAATCGCAAATTGATTAAGAGGACTTCTCTTGCTTCACCGGCTATTTTAACATTCTAGTTGTCTGCTTGTAGGCTTAATCTTCTACAACTTCCAACAACCTAAAATTTATCTGAATGCACTCTCTTTAGAATTCTAGTGTCCCAAATAATAGAAGACTGCAATGTTCTAATTATCCCAGATAAAGAAATCTATAATTTAATTTCTCTTACATTATTTTAAAACTTAACTCGAGAGTAAAACCATAACAATTAGCATTCTGGGAAACTTCGAACTCGATGAGCTAACAGTTTTGAATTGATAGACGCTAACACTTAACCGTCTTACATAAATGTTTAGCTTCACTACTATCGGTAACTGGCTGGTGGGGTGGTACATTAATGTGTCTTCGACATTCATGCAATAAAAATAAATAAATAAAAAATATAAAAGTTTGAAGATAAAAATCCGTCTCGAATCCGATTCTGTGTTTGTGCAGTACACAAGAGCAATGTATTACCACGTCCATGTATATTTCAAATTATGTACCTCTCCACCAGAAGCTTGTTTGGTGTTCCCTACTTTTTGCAGAGACAAATATTCCTCCCCCCCCCTGTTTTCAGTGTCAACCTTACCTTTTGATACATTTGAGGGGGAGGAAATTTTAAATGTCGGCGAAAAGTAGAATAAAACCATTTGTTTTGAATCATATTACACTAAGGAACATTATTTAAAACTTACATTTGATTGAACGAAAACTTTGAAACAATAAATTAGTTAAAAAATGAGTATGTACTTTACAATAATTAGTGTACTGAAATGGTACAGATCTTTGATACTTTCAGAATGATTGAAAATTTCAGTTTTTACAAAATTTCTTCAAACAATTGTAAAAAAAAGGTATTTTTAGAAAAAATACAATAGTTTTCTAATATAAGACATAGCTTCTCAAACTAAAATAAAAAAAAACTTTCTAGTCTTTCCGTACTATCAATTTTTTGTAAAGCGACGATTAGCAGGGATACAACGATCACACATGCAATAAATTGCAAACATGTAGATGAATAATAAAAGGTATATTGAGATTATGCTGATGATAATAAGGTACATCGCAGGATTGAAGTTTTTGTATTGTTACAGTCACCACTTATAGTTGGGGCTAACCTAACGAGACAGCGTCGTAGTGCTGTGATTAGGATCTGCGTGATCTTCCCAATACTGTCAGGTTAAGTTTGCTCCAACTATAGAAGCATAGTAAAGTAAATTTGATAGCATAAAAATATTTATGTTGTCTATTTATAAACGCTTTTTTCTTTTTCAAAATTTGGAAAGCTAAGAAAATAACATTGAATAAGAAATTAAAGTTATATTTACTACAGAAAAGAGAGATTTTTTTATTCTATTACTTCGTAATGTATAGCCTAAATTTTATTGTTTTCACATGTATTCTGCTAGAAAGCTGCGTTGGGTAAAAAAGATAGAATCATTTGAAAAAAGAACCCATTAATATGTTATAGAAAGAAAAGAAAATTATTAATATTTTATCTATAGTGATATCCCACCGGTGCAAAATCTCAGTATTGTGTTACTATGGCAATCGATTAGTGCGCGCACTCAAAATATTCTTCAAATAAGCATGGAAGTCAACAAAGTAGCACGAAATGCTTCGTCTTTAAGTCTAAATTCGATTTCTGAGACACGTAGTCGCAGGCGTAAAGTATGCTAGATACATTTATGGATCTATCACTTTCAATAATTCGCTTTGCTTTGTGTTTTCACCGATCTTTCCCCACCTTTTTTCTACTAGTGTTACCCACACGGCATTGCCCGTAGTTGAAAACTAAAAAATCATTTGGTTCGCCTGTATATTTACAAATAATGGATGATGAATTTCTCGCCAATTTGTTATGTTCATTTGCATGCCCATGTAACGGTTCCACGTTGTGATAATTTGGTAATTTACTCGTCTAGGTTGTGATAATTTGCTCGGTAAAAGTTTCTTAAAATTGGAGTAGAAAAAAAAAATCGAATTTTCGAAAAATCGCTTCGAAGTGCACACCGACGTACTATAAACTAATTCTATGCCAAATTTCATGAAAATCGGCCTAACGGTCTAGGCGCTGTGCGCGTCACAGAGATCCTGACAAATAGACAGACTTTCAGCTTTATTATTAATAAAGATTACAAGAAAGTCGCCCATCAAGAACGGGTGAAAATTGCTTCTACATTTGAACGAAGCCATTGCCTGTTGATAGTTGAAATTTTTACCCTAATTTCAGTGGGTTAACCCTTAACTCCAGTAGGTTCCCATCATTGTTTACAATTTTTTCGTTTCTTCATTCCCCTGAAATGAGTCTTACCAGTAAATCAGTTAAGTTATCGGATCCAGTTCAGACTTGTCACAATAAAGCCTTTCTCTGCATGTTAAATATTGCCAAAACATATTATCAAATTATCATGCCGTGGCGCCAGTTTCATTGTTGAGACACGCAGGTTACTCGATTATAGGTTATTTGTTATATGAGGATTTTATGATTTTCCTTCTGTGATTCACGCTTAACTTTATACTAAATTCATCTATTTAGATTCACTTATGGGGTGTGTATGTTTACAAGGTACTCGCTAAAACAGATTGTCATCCCAAAAATTTCTGAATGCCAAGAGCTTTTAGACATGAAAGTGGAATTTAGGTATAGTAATGTTGCCATGTGTTGCACAAAAAAGTCGCTTACAGCCCCCCCCCCCCGGCTGTAAAACTCGGAGTTTGCATTCTTATCTTAGAAATGGTTTGAGATAATGGGAAAAGTCCTAAGTGCAAAGTTTTTCATCATCTTTAAATTGTTAAAAAAAGGCATCTGCCACACAATAATGTTAAACGTATTAGGCGCATAATTCATTTCTTCTACAAGTCGTCGGGTATGTTGATTGCGTATAACAACTTGAACATTCACCTAAACTGAATTCGTAATTATTTTTCTGTGAGAATATATCACACAGCGAATGTATGCAACCTTTCCACCAACACTGCAGGAACTTTGAAACCTCATTACGTGTGCTTATGCCCCCCTGCCTTGCTGTACAATGTGCAGTGGGAAGTGCAGTCCCGTGTTCAAATATGCATTTGTGCTGAAACATACAATTTTAAACATTACAGGTACCTTAGGTTCATTTTCTGCATGTGCAGTTTTGTTCAACTCAACCAAACAGGTATCTTCTTTCTTAGTTTAATGATGCTGAACAATTTTGTATATAACATTTTCTAGTATATAATACTATTTCTGAGATACGAATGCTAACTTCTAGTTTGCCCCCAGGTGGCGCGGTTGGCAACTCATTGTGTAGCGCAGCAGGACCTGTTTTTGTGAGTATAGCTGTTGCAGTCTAAATATTGAAGTGACAACGGAGTTTAGCGGATATTTATATGACAACGGATATATATATATATATCTATATATATATATTTATATATATATCTCTCTATATATATGTGCCCATAAATCAGAGCCTACGGTGGTGGAGTGGGGTGGGACGCGATCGCCCCGGGTGTCATCCGTCGGGGGGGGGGGGAGACCCATAGTGGAATTGTATGTTTTTGAAAAATTGAAGCTAAAACCTATTTTTAAGGCAACAAATTTGAAATATTTCCAGTAGGAAACCCCCGGATCCCCCTTTTTCCCACTCCACATCATGGAGTGAATACTATAGACAGGATTGGGTTCATACTTAGACCTTGAAGTGACTTCCTCTTATACCAAAAAAGGGAACCCCTTTATCTTTCTCTGGGTTTGAGATACAGTTAAAAAAATTAAGGGGCCATCTTCAACCTCTCAAGCCTCAAAGACCTGCACATTTCGGTCTGTTTCAAGTTTTATAAAACGCGTTTATAGTTATTATTTGGCTTTTGTACATTGGCCCACCTAAAATTTCGTTCTAACACAATTAGTTGTATCTGAAAATTGTATGAATTTCATGTTTTCATGTTTACACAGAATATTAAAACTCTTTTTGTCTGTGTGTGCGTGTGTGGTGGGGGGAGGATGACACCACATATTACCGCCCTGGGCGTCACCCATGCTATGTATCCCGTACTTTGAAACAACATGAACCAATGTGATGCAACGCTCTCGTATTCAATAATAATAATTTTATTTACCAATGTTCTAAAAATTCTGAAGAATATCCTCAAGTGTTTTTATTTAGACCTAAAACAAGCACTGCTACCTGTACTTCAAGTATATTTAAAATGATGTACATTCCTAAAGCAGCATAAGCTAACCTCTTTAAATGTTCACAATTTTGTTGGACTCAGGCGTAAATGTTATACAGAGTCATAAAATAACCATTTATTTAATTTAATTATTAACTTATTAGTCATTAATTAATAAATTTTTAACTTTACAACTAACTCTAGAACCCTTTTTGGCATTCCCTGCTGTTTTCCCCAGAAATGTAACGTAACTCCCCCATTACTGTTTAAGAATGCAACCTGATGGTTGTTTTCTTTGCATTTAATATCCTATTGTACTGAAACGACTTTTACAGCAAAGATGGGATTATGATCCCAGTAGGGCTGGGCGATATTAGAATTTTAATGCTGCGATATATCGCTCTCCAAATATCATTATTTTCGATATATCGATACATTTATGTCGTTAAATTCAACATCTTATGGGGGGGGGAAGGCTGCAAAGCATAGACAAAACACAATGCCTATTACATAACTTAGTATCTGTACTAGAGAAAAGCAATAGGCCATCTTGGTGACGAAATGTTTCAGCTATTTATTCTTATGATAATGCGTAGCTATAGCAAGCATGCTCATGTATGTGTGCGGGGGGCGGGGGGGGGGGATTATTATAGGTACAGTTTCGAAGTTCTCAGTACTATTCATCCAATCGAACGAACGTCTCTTGGATTCTATCTGATTGCAACAAGGAAATTCTCTTACTGCAATCCTGGCTTTACACAGGGCGCGGTGCTGCATTCTTCAAAACGCTCGTAGCGCCAAAACTGGGGAGATGCAATTTTTTGTTCTGTAAAGCATGAAAATACTTGAAAATTTTTCTCGTAATCAGAACAACGGAAAAAGACATGAAAATCTGTAAACCTTCTGGGAAATCTGGAAGTGTTGGCAGGTATGATTCACTCATTAAGCACGAAGAATTATGAATAAATATGTATTTTTAAGTAATTATTTCAATTAGTTCTTAGTTAAGTCCGTTCCGACGATATATCAGACAGATTGAAATCTAAATATCGTTACTGCGGTAGTAAATATGTATCGACATTTTACAGTACATCGGTAAATCGCCCATCCCTAGATCCCAGTGAAAGCATAAGAAAATTAAGGTAGTATTTTAAATTCATTGCATCGATTTTATCGTCAAGATGAGATTTGCCGAAAATGTTGTAAAGCACAATTTAATGTATAAACTTTCGAATATGATTACTTATTTAAAATAACCGATGATTCGAAAGGATTCAGAAAATTGTCATTTTTTTGACATGATGATTTCTGAGTCATATTCTAGTGAGGGATATACATTCCAATGAAATTTTTTTGCTATCCTCTGCTTCGGTGACTTTCACTAGCTAAAACATTCCCGTCCGTACCACGGAAGAGGCTATTTACAAAATGTTTGGACTTTTCACTTCTTATCCCTCACACCTGTTTTAAAATTCTTCACACGTTTTCTGTCACAAAAATTATTTCTAAAAAATTCTTTTCGTCTAATTTTCTGGTGACTGTTTTGCCTTATATCAACAACATCCCTATCATTTGCCGTCTGTTTTAATTTTGCTTTCTTTTGAACTTGTTAGTGGCTACTAAGTCGCTAATTTTACGCTATATATGGTCTACAGGTACACAATTGATTTGTACATCTAAACCTAAATAACACATTTTTAATTAATTTTTTAAGAAATATATTTTCTTATAGACATCTTTTCCTATTCACATTCAAATATATTATCATCCTTTTAAATTATCGTAGTTTTTATACAAATTAAATAAAAATGACAACACAATTTCTTTTTTCTTCAATTTTATTTTTTCTGTCGTGAATACATTATAATAACAATTCAAATCAAGTAACGTAACTCGAAGAGGTGTGTTCAACTTCATCAATTCACTTGTTATCAACAACATGTTGATCGGACGTTTCTTGACAGTCATTGCTGGCTGTCACTTTTTTTGAGACTAGCAGTAATGACATTTTGACACTTTATGTTATGATGACAAAATTTGAGTGACGGCATATGTTCCATGAGAGAATTTTTGTGCTTATATATTTAAATTCATGATGCATTTCTTCTTGCTTTTAGTATTTGTTCTTTATTTATATTTTTCTGCAGTTTTCAGAGGTTGTTTGAAATAATGTATCGACATTAAGGTAAAACAACGCATTTTGTTATAAGAAACAGCAGACCGTAAGAGTTTTTCTTTGCCAATTTTTTTAAGAAATAAAGAATACTTCGATGCTTCTTTTAAAAAAATGAAGTCATTCAAAAACAAGTATATGCAATATTAGAGCTTGAATACGCCACCTTGCGGTGATTTAAGAAGTTAGTAAAAGAGGTAAAACATTTTGATCTGTCGTAGACGAAGCAGATGTGTTAATGGACAAATTAGAGCCTACGTAAGCAGGTTTTAAGTCTTTCAGCAACCATTACTTAGAGGCTGCAGTGCCACCTGTAATTTATATGAATGGCAAACATGGTGCAAGAACCATTTAAAAAAGTTTTTAAACTGATGATGTAAATGAAGAAAGCCTCGAAAACCTGTATTGTTTAAAAAGTTTCAAAGGCCCAAAATTTACAAATCTATGCTTGGTTGGGTTCAGCCTTAAAATTAATTTAGTAACTCTTTTCAAATTTAAATTCATAACTACTATTTTTGTTTTTAGCAATAATGAAAAAGCTTGCCTAACCCACCAAAAGCAGAATAAGTTTAAAAGTAAAATAATAATTTAAAAAACTAAAAAGACACGATTTTGAATCAATATGAACTAAAAATTAAAAACTTTAATTTCATTATTAATTTGAATTGGTTACTATCCTACTCACTTGTTTCTAGAAACGGCTCCTGTCCCGTCTCTTGGGCGGTTACGTGTGTACAGTTGTGTATATGTATGTGTTCCATTTTTTGAGTTTTCAAGATTAGTAATGAAATTGAGCTTGCAATGTTTTGGTAAAAGTTTGTTGGAAACTGAGGTGCTTGGTGATTTAGTTCAGCGTCATTATTGTCTTTAATCACTGTATTGATTAGTTGGCGATTCAAGACTTTCGTACTAAAATGTTTACACTTAAGTTTGGTTGGACTAATCTAAAATTTCGGTGAAAAACTAAATCATTTCTAATAAATCATTTTTCTGTTCTGAAGGGAAATAAATTTCAATTTTAATTTTCGAGATTTATAATGAAATTAAGCTTGCATTGTTTCGGTAAAAGTTTTTTTTAGGAACTGAAGTGCTTGGTAAATTTGTTCCGCGTCATAACTGTACCTAGTCATTGTATTAATTTGTTCAAAATCGTTTCTTTGACTCAAGCTTTATTCAGAAGTCCATCCATTATGTGGATAATGAATTGTTCGGACCGTAAACTGTCTCTATTCTAAACTATAATAAATAAATAAATAAATAAATAAATAAATAAATTAAAAAAAATAAATAAATAAAAACAAATAAAAATAAAAAATAAAAAATTACGTCTAAAAAAAGTAAGGCAAAAAATTGAGTTTTCTTCTGCTAATTATTGAAAAGTTTTAAAAATATTTTCTATATTGGAAACGTTTATTTTTCACATTTCGAATTTCTAAGCTATAGTTTAGTCTAAGCTATAGTATATCGTAGCATAGCATATGTTTCTCAAACTTAGTTTGCACAAATTGTAAACTTTCTCTTCAGATATTTTATTCTCACAAAATATCTCATGAAAAGAACATTACTAAATTGAATTACTCTTACTGTTGTGCCACCATTAGTCAGCAAAATATAAATTAAATAGGAAGTAACGAGTGCGTACAATTATAATGTTAAAAGAAATCTGCAACTAAAGAAAAATGAAAAATCTTAAGAACATTTCAGGTTTAAATGCGAGACATTAAATTTCGCCTTCTTTGATATGTACATAAGTACATCAAACCGTAAGAGTCGCTTTAGAAAATAATGTTGTCAAAAAAAAAGGGGGGGGGAGAAGAAAAGAGCTGGTTAATGATTTTAATTAAAAAAAGTTTTTAGGATTCAATCAAAAGCATATAATTCAGTTTTAATTGATTTCGAAGCTCCAAACAAATTTCATCTTACTCAAAAAAGCCCGCTTACTCGATTGGTACAAATTTTTAAATGTTTTTCCTGGCACTTATCCCGTAGAAAATTAGTAAGTGGCCAGTTAAGATGATTCGATCTGAATGAGTCGAGCAGGGGAAACTGAAAAATAGTAACGGATATCGATGTACGTATTTCGTTCTTTTCAGTTAGATTGCTTTGAATTCTTGCTCCAAGTTGGTTTTCTGCGAAATATACATCTGAAACTTGGAAATTGATTTTCTGAACATTATATTTCTAAACGGAGGGAAAAAAACCGGAACTTCAATAAATAAACGAACAGCTGTAACGGCAAACTGTGATCATCGCATGCTAATGTTTGTTTATATAAAAGATTACGTTACTCGCTATCTACCAATCACTAAACGAGTACATTTCCAGTCAAGACCACGGAAAAGTGAAATCAATAAGCAATAATCTATTTTGCTCAAAAAATATGAAAAGCCATTAATTTTCTCAGTCATATTCAATTGGAATTTATTATTATTTCTTGCTGTATAAAATTTTTTACAGCTAGCGGAATCCATTTACTTCTGAGACCTAAATGCTTTATTTACAGAGTATAAACAAGATCTAATTCTAGAACTCGTATACTCACATTGGATTTTATTATATGTTTCAACAAATTTTCGTCGTCTTTTTTTTCCCATGGATCTCTTTCCATTGGATAGAAAATTACTTTTGAACTAAAACAATTGTTTTCGAGCAGATGTAGATTATGTTTTCAATTTATTTACGGAAAATTGAGCTCGGTAGTTTTAGGTTAGTTACTTTTAGCATCCGTCGGAAAATAAACGAAACAAAGTTGCTGTCTGTCGCCATTTTGTTTTGTAGATGAATGAAAGACTGTTGTTGTTTGTGAAAGATTATGTTCCGAAAAATAAAACTCACACTATTTCATTTTTGACATTCTAATTTTCTACTGCTTGACAATATGTTTTAGGGTATCGATAACACTTCATTATTCTATTTTAATTATTGAACCAGATTTCACATTGTGACTGATATTCAGCCTTAGTTTCTGTTAAATGTTGTAGTCGTATAAACCGGGTGACAAAAAACATTCCACTGCTTTCGAGTTTCTGGTCAAATGTTATGAAATTTGATCGAAGCTCAATTTATGATTTCTGTTCCTAAAACTTAATTTAAATGACGAAAATTGAGGGCATTTTTTAAAAGTTATAAATATGTTACGTTCGTAATTACTCATCTTCTGTATTTTTAAAGCCACTAGTGTTCTTCAGTTTATACACTTTTGGGTACTCCATACGTGTTCGGTTTTGTGTGACCTGGTCCGACAAAGCAAAGTACGTGCATACTTCCTAAAACTGATTCAAGTTACCACCAAAAAGTACTTTTTCTTTAAAATTTAAAGCATGCATTTTTTTTTTGAATCTAAGTTACCAATTTATCATTCACACAAAAAGTGAAGCAGTTTTACTCAACTTTGTTGCTCTAGGAAAAAAAAATTTGAATTTTGACCTCTTGAATTCAAATTATGTTTTTCGCAACCACGCGCGCGCTCGCGCGCGCGTGTGTGTGTTTATGTGTGTAAGAGGGGACATGTGCGTTTGTGTGTAGGGGGTATGTGTATGTGTGTAGGCATATGTGTTTATGTTTGTGTGCAGGTATGAATGTGTGGATAGTTGTGTGTATGAGTGTTTGTGTGTGGGGGGTGGGGGAAATGTGTATGTGTGTGTAGGCATATGTGTTTGTGTCTGTGTGCAGGCATGAGTGTGTGGGTAGTTGTATGTGTAGGTGTGTGTGTGGATGTGTAGGTGTCTGTATGTATGCGTGTGTGTATGTGTTTGTGTGTGCGTATGTGTTTGTGTATGTGTGTGTAGGTGTATGTGTGTGTAGATGAATGTGTGTGTGCGTATGTGTTTGTGTATGTGTGTGTAGGTGTATGTATGTGTGTGTATGTGTTTGTGTGTGTGTATACGTGCGTGTATGTATGCGTGTAAGTGTAGGATATTGACGTAACGTGGAGACGGTTTTCGCTAGAGGAGCAGCATCGTAGGTGTCTGTATGTATGCGTGTGTGTATGTGTTTGTGTGTGCGTATGTGTTTGTGTATGTGTATGTATGTGTGTGTGCGTATGTGTTTGTGTATGTGTGTGTAGATGTATGTATAAGTGTGTATGTGTTTGTGTGTGTGTATACGTGCGTGTATGTATGCGTGTAAGTGTAGGATATTGACGTAACGTGGAGACGGTTTTCGCTAGAGGAGCAGCATCGTGAGGCGGCCGGTCGACGGCGGTGCTGCAGAGGGTGGGGGCCAGGGGGGGAATAAAATCATAGGACATCAAAACAGTCAAATGAAAGCAATAAGCAATCGTGATTGCTCAAAAAAAAGAAGAAAAAAAATTAAAAATAATAAATTGTAAATAAAAATAGAAGCAATAGTAGTAATCAAGTAAATCATTCTTATCAAGTACTGTAAGATTTATACGCAAAAACAACGCAAGGAAAAGATCTTGTAAGGTATCATCTACGTTTATGCTATAGACAGCTCGATGAATATCCATTTGAAGAACATTAACCTTTCTGGGATTAATGAAGAATAATTCAGTATAGGAAAGAAATTATTATTCACGCAAAAATCTTCTGAGAAAAACTAAGAAATGATGTTCCCGTTTGACTCGAAGCAACTTGTAATGCATTATATTTAGTTACTAGCCGTACCCGCAGTAGAATACTAAAAGGTCATTTGGTTCGCCTTTATATTTATAAATAATGGATGATGAATTTCTCACTGATATGCTATGTTAATTCGTTCGTCTATGTTATGGCAATTCGTTCGGTATTGCTGTAGAGGAATTAAATCCACCAATGCTGGATAAAAATTGGAATAGAAAAGGAACAAAATCAAATTTTTGAAAAATCACTTCGAGGTGCATACCCCCATGCTGCTAACTAATTTTGTACCAAAGTTCATGAAAATCAGCCAAACGGTGTAGGCGCTATGCGCGTCACAGAGATCCAGACGTCCAGCTTTATTATTAGTAAAGAAGTACTGCATTATAGGGTAACGACCCCAGTAATTGACATGTCACCAGTGATTGGCACTTACAACAAAAATGTCCTAAAATAAGATTCCTATCCAATCTTTTAAAAGTAGAAGAATATATACCCACTAAATGTACATTTACTTTAAATATTGTAATTTCAATTCACATTACATGGTAGCAGTGCACATGAAAGAGAAACAATTGTGGCTTTTGTCAAATCAACCATTTTTATTGCAAAAGCTTCTTCTCTATCTTAAGGGAAGCATGCACATCAATCCGTTAAAATCGGACTTAAAATATATCTTAAGTTTTGGTTATCAAAAGTTTTGTTAAGTTGAAAGATGTCACTTGGAGTGGGTAGGAGTAAATTTTTGTCTCTTTTTGGGTTTTTGAAGAAATGATGGATTCAGTTTTGCTAGTCCCCAATAATTGGCATATGTGCTTATAGTCCCTAATGCGTTTTGCAATGTGTCACAAGTTTGATTTCTGATACTTTTGCAGCAACAATATTATATGGTTTCTACATTTGATTTGAATCCTCCAGAATGTACTAATAATTTTTTTTAAAGAAAAAAAAATATGTTTGGCCATCACAATCAGATGTTGCGCGACCGTAGAAAACTGTTCCATTTTTTATGGCCCCTTTGAATCATCGGGTAAATGTTCCTTTTTATGTGAAAACAGCTATAATTTGAAATATCTAAACTGCATGCCGACTGATGAAACAGCAATAATCTCAATATTTTTTTCCGTGTAACATTCCAGATTTTTATTTCTCAAAAATATGCTTTTAACGTCAAGATTTGTGATTTAGCATTAATTTATATAAAATTACCTACTTTAAATTAACATTAATTACGTTTCATATGATGATGAAATTTGTATGTAATCAAAAAAAGAAAAATAAAGTGATTTTCCAGTTCTATTAACATGTGCCAATCACTGGATCACAAGGTGTCATACACTGGGGTATCAGGTGCCAATTACCGGTGATTTTGGTAACTTTTTATACATATTTTTTTATAGGTTTTTGCTTTTAGTGAACTAAATAGATGCACAGATGTGCATTCTTTGATACAAAAATATTTACAAGTAAATGTTTCTTTTCCAAGAAATGAAAACAAAGATAAGTTTAAGGTCAAACTCTTAAAGTGCCAATTACTGGGGTTGTTACCTATTTATTTGCTTATTTATTTATACACTAGCAAAAATACCCGGCGTTGCCTTGATCAGTAATAATTGTGAGAAACAATCGCTACTTTCATTCGTTTTCTGTTTTAACTGAAAGAACTCAAATCACACGGCTTTGACGTGGTTAAAAATCTAGCTTCGTCCTTACTCATAAAAATAAAAGAGCAATAAGTATAAAGAACGAACGAGTATTCAATTGGAAACGAAAGCACGACATTTAAGCACATAAAAATCTGAAGAATTTCCAAAATATAAAAATTAACTTGTTTAAAAATTTTTATCTGTTAATATTTTTTTCTTGTTTTTTTTTGAACATACACTAAAACTTTTTCTACCTGGCTATTGAAATACACGGTTTTAAAAATTACTGAGATTATTTTGGGGATCATAAAATGGTGCTAAACATTTTCTTCCGAAATAAGTAATAAAACTTGGCCAGTGTTGGAAATTGAGCACAAAAACAAACTAATGGAAGTTTTTATGCTGTTTATAGATTTGCCTAATTTAATTAGCGGATTATTTAACATTTAACAAAAGCTTTAAAGATTCTTTTAACTGCGATATTTTGGTTACATGGTGGAATGAAAGCCGGCAAACATTATTACGTAGTCTTTGGCTGCAAAAACAGCCCCAGTTGAAAAGATTGCCTTACTACATAATTGAATCGTTACGATTAATAATTATTATGTTCTTATTTCTATGAAATTAATATATATATTTAGTAACTAATTTCCAATTGTATGTTTGACGCGTAAACTCGTTTGTAAGTAATAAACTTACACATATTTTGCAAAGACTCTTTCTTTCAAAATAGGCTTTTTGCCTACATGTTAAAGCCCAATTAGAGAAAATCGCTTTATGATTGAGAAAAATGGATGTCATATTTAAAATTTGCGCACCCAATAGAATAAAAGGAACTACTTTGATGTACCCCACAAATCGGAAATTTGGCGACTTTTTTTTCTCACTCATGGTGCAAAATACAAGAAAATGCTAAATTTGGCAACAGCAAAAACCTAAAAGCTGAAGAAACCTTAATTGGCAACACAAAACAAGAAACAACAACCCTAAATGTCCGTAGGGAGTGCCAGATTTGGCGCGTATTTTTTTTTTTTGGGGGGGGGGGTATATCAAAGTTATACCGAATAAAAGTCATTCATTACCGTACAATCACTGTTTCATGACCCGAAATTTGTAGGCCTGTGTAGTTTTAGACAATATACACTTTCTCTTTTCGACTGTTGCCAAAATCAATTCTTTTTACTTAGTTCCGTTATCGAGTATGGCATAGATGAGGAGAAAAATCCTAAAAACAATAAATTTCATGCTTGCTCCGAGGAGCCTTGATTCAAAATTTTTGTTATGATAACTATTAATATTGCTGTTGTAAGGCAACGAATTTTATAACAATGGGTTTTATATTTACTCATTTAATGGGCAAATTGCATGAAATTTACTGTATTCCATCATAACTTTTTTAACTAAGTTTTTAGAAATAAACTACAGCCTATGTTGCTTCCTGATAATGTAGCAATCTATGGTGAGAAAAATGGTTAAAATCGGGCCAGTAGTTTTGAAACTTACCCCGGACATACATACAGAGGTAGTCATTTATGTATATAGGTACAATTTCTACGGAGATCGGCTTTTTTACGTATTGCGATTCTTCGTGTTCCTTTCTTTTTGAGATTTCTCAGCCTTTACTGTTGTGTTTATTTAAAAAAATATTCTTAATATTTGATTTCTCAAAAATATCCTGATCCCGGTATTCTTATTTTTAATTTTAAAGATCAGATCTAAGTTTTTTGTTCCGAAAATTCTATTCGCAGTTTCCCAAGATTTTAAAGAGTGCTTGATCAATGAATTTTTTTATTTCGTAGTTTGATAGCTGTTAAATTTTATTGGAGCATAATTATAGCATGTTTTTTGCTAATCTGCTCAAGTCAAGTTCCCTCACGATTTTCTGGGTCTCAACAGGAAGAAAATATACTTGATTGCGCCAAAATGTCTTGCCATTTAAATAGTTTGATTATTGGGTGAAATCATCGGAACATATTCCACGCCTGGTTTAATGTTTGTTATTCGGTTTCAAATGTTCTCGTTCGTCAGTTAGTCCTTTAAGAACTTATTAATTCAAACACTTCCAATGAACAATAAAATTTAATTAAGCATACAAAAAAATTAATTTTCATCACCAATTAAGGTAGATGAGAGAAAGGGAGTCAGTGTTTTTATTGTAGACTGCTCCTAAAAGTAGATTTTTATTTATTTTTAATCACGAAAAGTTGATACTGCATTGTAAATCATGTACCTGACATGCAAATGGTATAATATGAAAAGGTTACCTTGATCGGTCACCATTTTGTGTAGTGATTTTACTTTCGACGAGGAATAATTCTAATTTCAAGGTTTCAATCTACAAGTATTTAAATTCTTTGAACTTAGATAAGAGACGTTTTCTAAAGCATTATTAATTTCTCTTCAACCACATTTCCTTTAATTAATTTTTAATTTTATAAATTTAGCAGATAAATAATTTTGCGTCGTGCAAATGGTAACCACATGCATGCTTCCAAGGACCTTAGAAAAAAATGCGTAAACTAATTTAGAAACGTAATTTTCGATGTTACACTGTATTATATTATTTTTTTTAAACAATAAACATTGTTCTGCTATCATTTCATAAAAAAACGTTTTACAACAAGCGAAGCCATGACAGCGTTGGATCGAAAAAATCTTCATTGTGATTTTTTCCTCGTAATTTCCTTATAAAACTAAAGTATTTATTTCAATTTAATATTGCACTTCTCTTATAGAAGAAAAAATAGTTAGCTGATACCATGAAATACACCGCCAGCTCAGTTAACTGAGCTGGGGGTGTATTTCATGTATTTTTGCCTTAGCCCTGGCTATAGGGCGGAAACTTACTGAATAGTTAGCTGATGATGTTTTTTTTTTACATTGTACAAGTGAATTCAACACAAGGGCCACCTTTGGAACACTATGCTGCCGTGGGCAAATAAAGGGCTGTAACTGCAAAATTTTATTTATTTATTTTTTTTTTCATTTTTGTCATCTATTGTATGTTAGCTTTAGTGTACAAGCTTGCTTATTTGGTTTTCGCTGAAAAAAATGTCAAGGAGGAAAAAAAAAAGTCTAATGGGGTCGTTTCCAAAATTTTGAAAGTATTATTTTTCTGAAAGACCATGCTTAAAAACACAGGACCTGACCATTTTTCAAATAATTTGACAAAGTTAAATATTTAAAAAAAAAATATTTTAATCGGTACGCTTTCATTTTTTATTCTTCTGCACATGACATCACAAGTTATGAAATACCATTCACCGCTGCCATTAGCGAAGAGCGCAATATTCCATTCGCTTCTGAATTATCATAACCTGGAAACGCGTTAGACAGCAAGCGCAAACATTCAGCGCGTCAGTGGAGTAGCGCAAAAGTACATCACTTGTGACGTCATAAAGACTACGACTTGTTTGAAAAATTTGACATTTTAAAAAATTAATTAAAATTTTGACTGATGGAAACCACCCCATTCACATATTTTCCTATTGTTAGTATGGAGTAATTAGAGACTAATAATAAAGTCAAATTACAAAAAACTTTTTAATGTTTATATATATATATATATATATATATATATATAAGTCAAAAAATGCAATTCTAGCACATAATTAGCAAAATATTAAAAAACACACCATATTCTATAAAATAATTTTTAAAGGCAAAACATTTTAGAAATGTATTCAAAAAAGACTATACTTCGAAAATAATAATAATAAAAAAAAAAGGAAACCAGAATGATTTAGGAAGTTGTGTGAAAAAGAACGACTCGAAAAGTTCGAACAGTTCTACTTGGAAAATTTATTGAATAAACAGCTAACTATTATTTGCCGAGCCCAGTCTTTAGCAAATAAATCGTTATAATACACTTTACACAAATACCTGTTTTTCCTTCAATTCAATTTACAAACAAAAAAAAAATATTCTTATTCTTCCAGCTCGAAAGTCGTCTTTATTTTAAATTCAATTTCTTCCCTTCCATTTCAAATTCGAATATCCAAAAACTACGAAAGTAAATCAGGATCATTCCTAGTTAGTGTTCACTTTTTCTATTCCTTGCGAAAAATAAAATTCGGTTCGGGTAATGCAATAAAACGGAACTTGGAAAAAGAATTCGTTTATGCAAGATATCATTTATACTTTTGTGTTTCTAATAGAACACGTCTGCAGCTCAAAACCGCGCTGAAGTAGGATTTAAATTGTAAAATTCCACGAGGCTAAATACTATTCGTTAAATAATGAGATATATTAAAATTACAGTTTGAATTTAACAAGGTCAGTTATTGGGTATTGGAATTCCAAAAAAAAGCTTTAATGCAATTTTTGTCAGTTTTAACCAATTACGCTTGCGTTTCATTTTCAATAACACTTGCTTATTGTATTTATTCTATTCTTTTTAACGTTGACACGCACGTTATTTTTAGAAGACTTGAGAAAAGGGAGTTTAACGGAGCTGAAACCTTTAATTTGATAGATACGCATAGAAATGAATTGTTTTGAGACGTAGAATAGTTTAAATAAAATATCAGATTTTTTCCCCTTAGTTAGGATTTTGATGATAAATAAGAGGTGGTCGCCTTTATTGATTTTTTTTTATTGAATTTGTGCTATAGTTTGTTTAACAATTTATTTATTGACGTGACTTCTCAGTTCTATTATATTTGAATTGTGCATTTATGTTTTCAGCAAATAGTTTAGGTTATTAGTTACAAGTTAAGTATAGTTAACTTTTATAAGTTAGTAGATACAAGTAGTAAAAGTTAAGATAAGTATGTAGTCTCGCGCTGCGTGAACAATTAGTATATCTAGGTATCTATCTATCTATCTTCAGTCGACTCTCCATAAATCTAAGTCTTACAACTCGAATGTTTCTTTATCTAGAAGTTTTCATTCGGTTCGAAAACAATTTAGTGTTTTCATTGCAAAATTGTCTCTATGTCTCGAATGTACTTCTTTGAAGTCGAAGTTTTTACAAAAGTTTCGTTTTTCATTTTATGAAAAAAATTCAGCCAAAATAAGAGATAGATAGATAGATAGATAGAGAGAGAGAGAGAGAGAAAGAGAGAGAGAGAGAGAAAGTATATTTTCCTTTTACACGTTGCTTTTTTTATGATGCGCGGCTTGTTACCTAAGATTTTGAAATCCCACGTATATGCTTCTTTTTGCATTGTATTTTATTCGTTTTAAATTACTACATACAAAACAACCTGAAAATCAGTAAACCAGTATGCCAAAACAGACACACACACATGCCTATACACATGAACACATATGCCACCGCCCAGATGGAGGGACATGCTCGCAGAAGTTTGTTGTGTGCTGGATTTTTTTCCCGTCAAAAGAGGATTTTGTAAAGTCGAAAGGGTAGGGTATAAATAAAGTCAATTCAGGAGACTGGAGCCGTTTGTAGAAACAACACACCCAACGAGTAGGGTCCTATTCCTATCGCAAAACTATTGCGAAAAACATAATTTGAATTAAGATGCACAAAATTAAAATTATTTTTTCTAGTCGAGATTAGGGCAAATTGCTTTATTGTATCATTTTATTTCAAATTAAAATTAAACTTTCATATTTTCAATAATATTAATGTTTACTAGTGCCATTAACTTAAGGTTTTTTCACGGAAAAAGGAGGGGGGTGGGGTGACAGGTGTTAGTCAACCTCTAGAAGGGAGTTATGAACTCAAAACTATTGGGAATCACTGATATATATGTATACATTTATCTATTTATCTATTTATTTATCTATCTATCAATATACAGGGTGTTCCCTTTTAAACCGCAAGACCTTTATTTTCGCAACCGTTAGTCCTAGATGCATACTTTCAGTTGCAAAAATGTTCAAAACCAGATTCGGAGTTCAGATACTGAAAGTTTGAAGCAAAAATAGCAATGAGTAAAAAAAAAAACTTTTTATACGGGCCCCAAGTCCCCTTACTTATATTTAGAGAAATAATTTCCATTAAAAACCATTACTGACACAAAAAACTTGACATTTGTGCCACCAAATTTCAAGGAAATATTCCAGTTTAAAGTTTCAAAGAACCATATAGAAGATAAGATTGGAACTTACCGCTCTTTCGGAAGAATGACAAGTTGACAACAAAAAAAAAAAAAAAAAAAAAAAAAAAAAAAAAAAAAAAAAAAAAAAAAAAACCTAAGTATTTTTTTTTATAGCTATTCAAAAAAAAAAAAAAAAAAAAATTGCAAATGTTATGCCGTGATGCGCAAAAACACGCTGAAAAATATCGAACAATTTGAAAAACCACACTCTATGCACACATATAATTAAAACCCTTGTTAACTGATATATTTCCCCCCAAAAGGTGTTATTGACGGCGAGGGTAAAGAGGTGTAAGTCACATAACGCTGCGTTTCATACCTCGGCGAATATTGGCTGTACGAATTAAAAAAAAATTCTGTTGAAATTATTTTTCAATTGAGAATATTCCCCTAAACATAAGTTAGGAGACCTGGGGCCCGTATAAAAAGTTAAATTTTGTATTTTTTTGGCACAATTTTATTTTTACTTCAGACTATCAATAACTTAACTCCGCATCTGATTTTGAATATTTTTGCAATTGGAAGTATGCATCAGGACCAAAGGTTGCGAAAATAAAGGTCTCGCAGGTTAAAACGGAGCACCCTGTATATATATGTATAATTTTGCGATGGAACTCCATCAAGCATTGAGTTCCTATATCATTATCTCTAAAGACATATTGTAGAATAGAAAAAAAAAGAGAACCCCCTCTGTAACATTACGCTTTCTTTTTATTTACCGAGGATCACCGCACAAAAGAACGGAGTTGCATTCAAATACCCTGTTTCTCCCAGGTTTATTTTTAGCAAGTCTTTTATGCTCTTGCCAGCCACTGTAATGCGATTATCCAATATCAACCGCGGTGATGTTACGATGATTTTCAGCTTAGCTTTTATTCGCGGTGGAATTTTCCGCTTAAATTTATCACGCTCATCTGGGAATGATTTAACTCGGGAACAGAAGATCAATTAATGGACCGTGCTGGATAGATTCCTTCTTTGTTTTGTTCTTTTGCACATTCTGAAATTTAATCAATTACAAGTATTTTGTAATTAACGTATGGCTAGAAATGCTTTTTCTGAGAAGTACATAAAATTGTTCGGAAATAAATTTATGTATCGTTATTTGAAGTAATCCATTTCCACTTGAGAAGAATTTGCGTTTCACCCTCTGTTCAAAAAAAAAAAAAAAAAAAAAAAAAAAAAAAAAAAAAAGAAAAAAAAAATCAAATTATGTTTTTTGCAATCACGAGTGGGTGTGTGTGTCCATGTGTGTATGTGTGCTTGTAGGTGTATGTGTGTGTATGTGTATGTGTAGTTGTGTATGTATGCGCGTGTATGTTGGATATGGACGCGACCTGGAGACTTCACTTGCTAGAGGAGCAGCATCGTGAGGACGGTCGACGGTGGTGCTGTAGAGGGAGGTAGGGGGAAAATAAAATCATAGGAACATCAAAACAGTCAAATGAGAACAATAAGCAGTGTGATTGCTTAAAAAACTCCTCATATATAAATAGCCAATGATCGAGTAACCCGCGAGTTTCAACAATGAAACTCGTGCCACGGCATTATAATTTGATAATATGTTTTGGTAATGGTTAACATGCAGGGAAGGCTTTATCGTGACAAGGCTGAACTCGATCCGGTAGCTTAACTGTTTTACTGGCAAGACTGTCATTTCAGGGGAATGAAGAAACGACAGAATGGTAAACAATGAATGCTACCTACTGGAGTTTAGGGTTAATCCACTGGAGTTAGGGTTACAATTTCAACTATCTAAGTATCACCTTACAGGCAATGGCTTCGTTCAAATGTAGAAGCAATTTTTACTCGTCATACCTTGATGGGCGATTTTCTAGTAAATAAATAAAAATCCATTGTGTAAGGACGAGATAGAACAACAAAATGTATGAGTGAAATAGACAAAATTTGCCATAGTTTCCAGTGTGGCACACATAATGCTCTATTCCTGAAATAAATTGGTAGCATTCCGTTTCGGATTGACGTTATACCTTCTTCTTCAAATAGTCTCCGCGTAGAAGTTCTGCTTACGGTGGCGGTTTGAGGGAAGAGTTATGACTTCAAGTTGAAGCGGAATGCTACTGATTTACCTTTATAGTACAGTAAAATTAGGCCAAAAAATGGCCAAACCCAAACATCAAAAAAAAAAAAAAAGTTGAAACCTGTTGTAAATTACTTCTTACCCTTCCAGCAAGAAGGGGTAAAAAGTCCCAGCACTTTGCGCGTCGGGTTTTGGGGGAAAGGGGGGGGCGAAATAATCCTTTAAATGAAAATAATTTCTATTACTTAAAAAAAATACTCAAAAGTCGCAGAAATCACTCTATAATAGTAAAATAATAAACTCTCATAGAAAAAATGCTAATTAACCGGAGTGCACAGGCGGGGGGGGGGGGGGAGGGGGCTTATGGCGCAAATTGCGTCATTGGAATTTTAAGGGAGTTTTTTAATTTTTTCAAGGGGTATTTCTTTCTTTTTTGAGGGTTTTTACTCTGGATGGGTTCTCTGTCACACTTCAGGGGTGCACCATCGCTTTGGGGGGGGGGGGGGACCATGAATTTGCATTCTAAAATCACCAATTGCAGTGAAGTTCATGAAAAAAAATTCATTGATTTAAAACTTTTTCGAAGTACAAAATGCCACACAATGATATAGTAATATCAGAAGGATAATTCTAAAAGATCTAAGCGAGCTCAGTAACCAATTTAGTGGTGACTGGAGTTATTAAACTGTTTAGAGCGCTGGGGTGATATCTAAAACAAAATCCCTGTGCAGCATAAATAAAATAGTCCTAATTGACTGCAGTTTATCTTCTTCTTCTTAATTAATTTATTTCAACTCTTCTTTAATCTTTTGCCATTACCGTAAGGGGGGATAAACCGAAATTGCCAACAGTGAGACAGGCAATGTTGCAATTCTGCACCCTCCAAGTCGGTGGGGGTTCTCGTTTGCAAACACTTAGCCGCCTCTCTTTTATGCAGCCGGTTATGTGAATTATGCTAAATATGCGAACATATACCTGCAACACTTTCTGAAACTTTCGAGTACATTATGCAATTTAAAAAAAGAGATAAATATGTCACATCAGCTACCCAACGAATCCAACGCAGTAACAAATTTAGGTGGTCCAGAACCTGTAGTGATTCAACGATGGTAGAAGTCTTGATGAGAGCAATGAGCAATACAACAGTAGAATGCTAAATACTGCTCTTCCCTAACTACGGGTATTGACTCAAGTTGGTAGTGGTGTTGCTCGCCGATACTGGTCGGTCGCTGATAATAAGGTGAAATGTGATGAGGGGTAGTAACATAAAAGAATATGGAAAAGAAAAAAATTTAGTGGCATTTCTTTGTAAAGGAGGTATACAATTATGTCTCTAGCTTCTGTTACGAGAGTAGTTACTATTTGTAGAGATTGTAAGCTCAAACCATCTTTTACACCGAATAGTATGAACAGTAAAAATGATGGAACAACAAATTGCTGAAAACTTCTAGTACGAGTTGTGCGCTGATCCTACATCAGTATTCGATGAATCTGGTTTCAGAAGTAAAGAAAACTTGTATGGTTAAGTGTTATTATCCCCCCCCCTGAAGCAAAAGATCCATCCACGCCACCATCATAAAATAAACAATTGGTGTCATATATGTTATAGATGGAAGATACCTTCTCGATCATGCTTTTTCGTTTTTTTTTTGGTAATGATCTGCAAGCCTCAAGGAAATATGCCAACAATACAGTGTATATGTCACTTGTAAGTATGGGAAAGCAAGTGTCATTTTTGATGGGTACAAAGAAGGAGAAAGCACCACAGAAATATCTGCGTCGTATTACAACAGCCAAGTCTTCCCGCTCTAGAAGACTTTCTTCGCCTCATATCTTGTTCTTGTTCTAAGGGGTTCATTGGAAAAATGAATGTTTGATAAGTCTGAAAGTGGACTGAAGTGCTCAACTATATGCGCAAACTGTGTCAGACATAGCTGCAACAATAACGATTTTGCAGAGGATCTAGATTCCAGAAAAGATCTTGATAACGAAGACTTTTTGTTACAAGCTTAGGAGAAATTATTTGAAAACTCCAGTTGTGATGGCGATTTTATCTCAATCTGATGACGTATTTGAGGCATGCATGTTATAATGCAAACTAAACATTTTGCTTTTAAGTACTGCAAAAATGCAATATAGTACAAGGAAAAAAAAACAGTTCAGCATAATTTTTCTGACCATTTAATCAAATGTGCCATCAGAGGGGGGGGGGGTAATCTTTCAGTATATTATTTCGTTTTGGAAGGTGAGCTACTGTTCTTGTGGGGTGGATAGTCCTGATTTAATGCATTTTAAATCTACATGCAATAATACTTCTACTTGAAATGGAAAGAAGGGGGGGGGGGGAGGGATTGGCGTATTATTTTTTGGGTGGGGGGAGAGGGTGCTGCAGCTTTGGAAGGAGGGGCACCATCGCACTTCACTTGGAGGATGGACACACTTTATTACTAACTTTAACTTTGCATAAAATAATATTTCCACTTGAAATGTATGGAGGGGGAGGGGGACAGGGGTACTGCTTCGTTTTACGGGGATAGGGGGGTTCTAGGTGGGTTGTGTCATTCCTCTTGGGGGTAAACGCCTTTATTTTCATGCTTTTAAATTTAGTATGACATAATATTCCCTCTTGAAATTTACTCTAAAAATTCCGAAAAATGCTCAGAACAGCAATTTTTAGATGCCCCCCATTCCGAAACCCGACGCACAATGCGGTGGGACTTTTAACCTGTTCTTATTGGGAGGGTAATAAACAATTTGCACCACGTTTAGCTTTTTTTTTTTGGATGTTTGGGTCCGACCCCTTTTTTTACTGTACTATTAGAATAGTGCCCGTAGTCTGATCCATGAACGACATAGACCTTGGTTTTGAGATATATAGTGCGATCCAACTAGTATTACGAAAAGACCCTTTATATATGGAGGTAGACCACTTATAAATATTTTAGGTGGTTTCCCACACAGAAGTAAAATTCTCACACCTGAAAAATATTTTTAGGGCTCATGTAAAAACATGAAACATTTACTCGCAATATCAGATTTCGATCTTTGCTGATTCGTACTTTTTTTAGAATTTTAGTTTATGTACGTAATTGTTGTAAGGTATTACGTATCCATACACTGGTGTAAGTATTTGAAAATGATGGCTTGAGTACGAACATTAGTATTATTACGCAGGTCGCTCTTACGGATTTATGATTATGTAAACTTGGGTATTGATTTCTGTAAGTTTTTGGGTAAAGATATATCTTTATGGATATGTGATGTTGTCTTCGTCACGACGGACTGCCAGAAGGCTGAAAAATTCCTGCGGCAATAACAAATGCGCTAAAAATAATAAATTTAACAAAGCACCTGGTTGCAGGAATTATGATATTTTTCTGGTCCATTCTGCTATCGTACCAGTAATACTGTAAAAACTTCATGTATTGTTACGTGGAAGCATTGAACGCAGATAACACTCAGTAGTCCTCAGTTTATTGGTATTAGATTAATGGTAGGAGTTTCTAGAAGGTACACATCCTGTTTCAACACATGTAAGTTCACCCAACGAAAACGTCTGATGCTCGGAACCAGTAGGTTTTTGGTTCTAAAGTTACATTAACTTCAATGAACAATGAAACATAAACCATAGTATGTCATAAAAACTGTATTTAACTTTCTGATTGTTAATGAACAATGTTGTATGATCAAAATTTAGGCTAATATATATTAGAGATGCCGACATTTTGATTCCAAGAATTACGGTGAACCAGTAGTCTACGAATCAAAAAAGCCATGGGGCCGTGGTGGCCTGATAGATAAGGCGTCGAAATCGTAACCGAAGGGTAGCGGGTTCGATGACAGTCGGTCGAAAATCCTCCTTGTTCACTGATAATATGTGTAATGACCTTGGGGCACGTTAAATCTGTGGTCACAAAGTTCTCTATGTAAATCAATCAGTGGTTGGAAAAACTACATTTTTTTTGTAGCGAACTACAACTGCTTTAGTACAAATGTAGTTAACTACAACTACAGCTACTTTTTTTAAAATGTAGCAACTACAAACTACTTTTGAAATGTAGTCGCTACTTCGCTACTTTAAAAAAAATAAGCATACACATACACACCGTTTGAGGATTGAATGAAAACATTCAAAAAATGGTTTAAATTTATAAATTGGGTTATTTGAACATGGCATATTACCAAGAATTATTTATTCTTTCTTTCCTTTACTGAACCCAACACTTAAATTAATAAATTGGGTCATTTGAACAAGGCATATTACTAAGAATTATTTATTTTTTCTTTCCTTTACAGAACCAATTTATCAATCCAAAATTTTTTTACGAATATTCGCTGCAAGAAAGGATATAAAAGTTGAAAGAATTCAACCTTCAAATTTTTAATCCTTTCCTGACAGTGAATATTTAATTCAAAACAGTGCTTTTTCAATTTTTTCCCGGTGATTTTACAGCTTTTTTTTTTTTTGAAATTCGAAGGAAATGAATGAATTTGATGGGTGTTTTTCGCGCGCTTTCGAACGGCGCCAAAATCGAACTGATCAGATAATTATTTCAGGTAGAAACGGTTCGAACGGTTCGGTTTTCTTTTTGGCGTTCGAAAACACCCCTACGTTCCTTCTCGGGTGCCCAAGTAGCTCCTGCCAAATTTGGTCCAGATCCGAAGAAAACTGGATTTGTATAGGGAACATATACGAGTAAACATATATACATATACAATACACATATACTTTGTTTTATTTATTATAGATTTCTGTAATACTGTAATATTTATTGTTTGCCGGTGAGGGTCTTTCAATATCCTTCTCCTCTATAACAACTACAGTAGCTTTTCCATATTATGTATCTTCGTTGACATCTAAAATGTTCATCCACGGGACATTTTCTGCTGCCAGAAAACACAAAAGCGGTACTAAATTAGCAATTATCGCTTATTCTTTTCTTTCTAAGCCATGATCTATTCAAGGAGAATGTTAGGGAAATGTGAAAGTTTCGATGCCAAACAAACTAATGGCGTTAGAGTCTTACGAATCTGATTGGAGAAAGTTTTACTCGTATAAGACTTGCACGGTCAAACTCGCTTGAAAACCTTTTTTCTTTTTGAAACTTTATTTAAAAGTAGTTTTTTTGAAATCACTACAAACTACTTTTTTTGTATTGAACTACTCGCTACTCTACTTTTTTTGAAAAGTAGTGCGCTACACTACAAACTACTAAAAAATGTAGCTACTACAGTAGCGTCGCTACTTGTAGCGTGCTACTTCCAACCACTGAAATCAATACCTCTAGAAGTGTTTTACCAGGGATTGTTCGGCTTCTGGTCTGGATCAAAAAATAGGTACGGGGGACCCTGAAGTGTGATATGATGCATCCAAAAAGCCATGACGAAAACATATATGCACTTGAAGTGTTTTGCTTGGTTAAGGTTTGACTCTTCTTCTTTATGGTTAGTTTTGCGACGTAGCAACAACTGACTACGACAACTTGTTTTCAATCACTTTAAACAAGACTGAATCCATATTTCTCTTAGAACCAAAATGTCGGCAGCATGTATCTTCGAATCAAAATCGTCACTGGAAACAAAGTAAAAGTTGCAAGTGATAGTAATAAGAGAGCTAGCCTAGAAATTTACAACCCAAATTCAAAATAATAGAATATCAGAACAGTTTGAAGAAAACTTGTCCCTTTGTCGGGAAAAATGAACGCATGCAAATTAAAAAGACCAAAACTCGTTACTCATGAATGGGTAAATCAATTTAAACAAATTTCAGATATTATTTTAACAAATGATGGATGATTAACACATTGGAAAATAGGTAGCTTTTTTATCTGGGGCAAAAACTTAGAATAATTTATTCATTCAATGTGAATTCCAAAAAAGTAGCGAAAATATTTGCATACCTGTTACCCTATAGTTTGTCACAAGTATGGAGTTAGGCGCCCGGATAATTTTACGCTTTTTTAAAAGCCTTTTATTGCTCAAAATGGGTCATCGAAGTGATAAATGGGAAAAAACAAAGTTACATATTTTATCATTTCTTAAAGTTAACAAAAAAAAAAAAAAAAAAACTATCCAACTTAATTCAAATGAACGTTTTACAATCTATGGAATATAAGATTTTAAAGGAATAAAGAAGGACTGACCAACTAAAAAGTAACTGAAGTAAACGAGGTCGAAAAATTGTAACACCTGGCAAAGATGAACCCAAATTGAAGTAAATTGTCCAAAATAATCTAGTCCAGTCAATGAGTGCTCAAAACAGGGGTGTAGCTTGCATGGAATATGCGATAATTTTTTACTTCAGAATAGTGTTAGGAATAGTTAGTAAGTAAACATACTAAAAGTCCCCGCCCCTAGGGGTTGGGCTAAAGGTGGGAGGGAGTAGGTAAGAAAATTTTGGGAGGCGCGAGTTTCATTGTTGATGTCGTCAGGAGCGTTACTCGATCATTCGCTATTATAAATATGAGGACAATGATAATCTTCATATATATATATAATAACCAGTGCACTGATCGAGTAACGCTCCTGATGTCACCAACAATGAAAATTGCGCTATAGCATGATAATTTGGTAATATTCTTTGGTAAAGTTTGACATGCAGGGAAATGCTTTATTTTGACTAGACTGACCTGGATCCGGTAACTTAACTGTTTTACTGGTAAAACTGTCATTTTAGGAGAATGAAGAAACGAAAAAGTGGTCAACAATGAACGCTATCTACTGGAGTTTAGATTTGATCCACTGAAGTTAGGGTTGAAATTTCAAGTATCAAAATATTATCAAACATTCAATTGTTTCGTTCAAATGTAGAAGATTTTCTAATAATAATGATAATAATAATCATACTACTGCTAATAAAAAATGTAAAAAGCATTCTGGGCAAAGAAACAGGTATCCATGCCTCAAGAGATAGTGAATGTGCAAGTTCGATGGAAAGTAAGCAACATTAGTAGAAGATAAATCTTGTTAAAGCCAAAGATTATTTTCAGCCTCGCTAGACAAAACTTTTTAATTTTGAATTTTTTTTCCAAAATAGTTGAATTTTCTTTCTCTCAAAAGTATTGCAGTTAAAAATATTTTTTTAAAGCCTTCCTTCAAGATTTGAGTAGAAATGGTTTAAAATAAATAAATAAAAAAGCATTTTAAAAATCCTCTATTTATCTAGACAGCAAAGATAAGTAATTTTGCATATTTTACGCGTTATTATCTTCGTATTAGTCTTTTGTGTTCGCTTTTGTATGAGCTAAATAAAAAGAAAATATTATTAGCACTCTTTTCAATGCCGATAAAACCGCACCATGAGTCTTGAAATTAAATTCTGTCTGAGTGAATAAACTTCCGACAAATAATCCAACAATAAACACAAAATATCAATTCGATTTTAGTATGTTCTCCATAAATCATTTACTTCTTCAGAAGCTAAATTTAGCAAAAAGACAAAAAATCCATTTGAAGATGAAAGAGAAATATACATTCTTCTACGCATTCACCCGCATAATTTATCTACGCGAAGAAAATAATCCAACTTCGCAGTAATCATTACGATAAGGATAGTGCATTATCGTATTAAGAGGGATCCTTGGCTGGAGCTCATTAATGCCCCTCTGTAAGCTGTCTGTGGAAAGATGAGAAACGTATTCTTTCAGTATTTTAGTATTGGAAATACCTTTCTTCTCATGTAGACGAGCTAGAGTGATAGTGATGTAAGTCAAAAATTTTGCAATGTAAAATATGAAGAGCAGAAAGTTTCCATAGGGGGGAGGGGGTATACGAAAATTTTCGAATCTGAGCCCGAAAGGCGCAATTTTAGGCTCTTGCATGTGTGTTCATACATTTATTTTTGAGCTCCCCCCCCCCTACGTGGGCTGCGTCCTTACATCATCAACATATAGATACAGCAAGTGGGTGTAGTTGTAGACGCAGGAAAGTGAGGGGAGACCACGTGACTCCGTCCTTCCACGGAAAAGCGTTTTGCAGAGCTACACTAAACCTTGTTGGGATTTGAATAGTTTTCGATTTAATTTTTTAACTCCGGCCTGAATGTTTTGGCACATTTTTTTTTCTGTCACCCGCAAACGTATAGTTTTCTCATTCATGGATAAGGGTTTTTTCTTTTTCAATTTCTACGTTAAGAAGATTAGTTATTCCGATTTGAAAAGGACATAGGAAGAAAACACCGAAATCCAAAGGACCGAACCACGTGGTACACGGCAGCGAAATTATTTGATCTTCTCTCCGTATCATAAAACTTTTCGCCTTTACTCCTGCTTCAGCGCTTACAATAATGACTGAATGGAAAGGCTTGTCTATCTCTCAATGATGAACAGATTTTGTTGGTTTCTCTATTGTTCTGCTTTTGCAGATATTCTCATCCCTTCAACCTCTGTGTCCACATTTGAACCCTGATGTAAGATCACGCCCCCCACTATATGTCATTAATAAAAGTTGTGTAGTCGGAATTTGGAAAAGAAGCTAGTTAGGGATAGCTGAAACTGGTTATTGAATTGAAATATAGATAACTTCGTACTAAACATTCAATATCGCATTATTTACTTTGAACATATTATTAAAACACGCATGCAATACCCAGGGGCGCGCACGGGGGAAGAAGGGACCTAGTTGGCTACTTGGATCCACGCTGTGCAAAATGGTTTGGAGTACAAGATGCCAACTTCCTTTTTCGATTTCGCACGTTTTAAGAGCTCTGGAGAACCTTAATCGTTCTTAAAAATGTCACCCAAGTTAAAATTGCTTTTCTATCGACAAAAGAGTTTCTAAAAAAATAATAATACAAAATTAGAAAATTGGGTTGCTTCCCATTTTTCAAAAATTTTTTTTTCGAAACCATGGGGTAAGTTAGTTTTTTTCTTAATATTGACTTATTTTCCCCCTTAAAAAATAATCTTAAACGACATTTAGCCGTTGTTTTTATTTTCGCTGCTGATGTGACAAGTTAGCTACTCGCTAGGGTTAGCAGAATAAAGTTTCAGGACGCTGACAAAACTTCGCTAAATGAATATTGTATTTGCTCAACAATTATTGTAATTCCGATGATAAATTTCTCACGGTGAAAAGACCATTAAAAGGCGATAATTGTCAGAAAAGACAACCATGAGCTCAGATTCAAAATGGCTTTCATTACTTGTGACGTCACATGATGAAACATTTCGGTTTACAAATTAGACGTTTAAAAAAATTAATCAAAAATTAAATGTTTCAATTAATAAAACTATTTTCTGGGTCCAGTTACTTTTATTTCTTGTTTTACCAATTTCGGTGACTAAAAGTAGTACTTTTAACTGAAGGAAACAACCCCATTGGGAAAAATGTATAGTAGCTGCAAATTACCTCAATTGACATTTGTTAAGAATTTTTCTCTGTAGTGTTGCATTAACACTTAATAATTATTTCTAAAATGTTCATATATTTGTTGCTTAAGTTTTAAATTATTTGAGACTGATAATTAAAACTTAAGAGACTGACTCTTAAGTGATACAGACGGATAAACAAAACGGCAAAAAACAGGCATCAGTACGAACCCCCCCCCTCCGAAAAAAAGAGAACCAATGAACTGTTCATGGTTATAGTAGAGTACATTAAAAACAATGTCCCAATCTATTGGTTGTACTATTAGTCCAGAGGGTTTCCCATCTGGTATGTCACCGCGTTACGAGAACAGGAGACTCTCGGGGTCGATGTATTATTAGGTCTTATATTTATTTTTATAAATGATCACACTAATGTTTGATTTCGTCCGCAATTAATGTGACATTTTGAACGGGGTCAACGCTGTGAAATATTATTCGGAGTACAAGATGCCGAGTTCATTTTCGCAGCATGCTTTGAAGAGATTACATGTAAATGCAGAAATAATCAAAAAATTTACCATTACAAATAAGATAAATCTTCAAAAAATCTAAAATATATTTAAAAGTGTTAATAGTTAACGAAAAAATTCCATACAGTGAAGAAATGAGAAACTTGAAGAGCATTTTATCATACCGTCATCTTTTCCATAGAAACAAAATCTCTCAGTTCCACTTTTATTCCTTTTTACCAGATTCTCCTCCCTCGTCTAATTTTTTAGCTAGTCAAAAGAGCTACGATAGCAAAATATGTCGTAACTCATGTTTGTAATTCCCTTCAGTTTATTCAGTCTCATTTTATTCTGTTTCTAAATATAAATTTCTAAATACATTCTTTGAGTTCAACCCATTCACACAATTTTTAAGGAGTTTCTATTTAAGTTTTTCATTCAGTTTCCAAATCAAATATTTGATTAACGGATTTTAATTACATTTTGGAATCTATATTCCATACGCTATTTAAGGCATTCTCATCAAAAGAAACAATGATCTTAACGCTCTAAAATAATTTTTGCTTAAACAACTTAGCGTATTTTAATTTTGTTTCACATATAAAATCTATCAAAAAGAAAAAAAAACAAAAAACAAAAAAACAAAAAAACAAAAAATGAAGCGATAATGGGGTTGTTTTCAAAATTTTAAAAGTGTTTTTTTTTCTGACAGAGCATGCTTAAAAACATAGGATCTGACCATTTTTTAAATAATTTGTTTAAGTTTAATAGTTTTAAAAAATTACTTAAATCGGTGCGCTTTAATTGTTTAAGCTTCTTCCGATGACATCACAAATGATGAAATGCCATTTCGTGATGCCATTCACAGAGCAAAATATTTAATTCGCATCTTTACTCACGTGTATTGGCAACGATATGGTTGATAGCAAACGTAGAGCGCAATTTTAATTCGCTTCTTAATTATCATAATGTGGAAATGCGGTGGAAAGATGCGCCAAAGGTAATCATTTGTGACGTCATCAAGACTATGCCTTGTTTGAAAAATCGGACATTTGAAATAATTAATTAAAAAATAACTGTTGGGAAAATAAAAATATTTTCTGGGTTCATGTTATTTTTTTCGCTTATTCTATGAATTTCACCGACTAAAAGTATTACTTTTGACTGAAGGAAACAACCCCATTCTTTTGATTATTACAGGTTTCGTACCTTTCTGTGAAGTTCTGTAAAACGTGCTGATGTGTGCCTCACATGACTTCCTTTTACTCCAATTTAATGTCATTTCCCCATTACTGGCAATTTTAATTTGATTCAATAGTTTACTCTCTAAATATCACCAACAGTGGTCAAATTGAAACCAGATTAAAAAAAAAAAAAAAAAAAAAAAAAAAAAAAAATCACCAAATTTGTCGCCAAGTTGGCGACAAAACTTGGCGACCAAAAAACTGGCAAGTGTTCGCTAAATTGTAACACCACTTGAGTTTACATCGAAATTAACAATGATTTCCCCTCAAAAAGGGGCAAAAGACCCCCTCAGAAACACCCGAATGCAACCAAAAGGGGAGATGCACAACTAAAGTCCACTTGGAGTCTACGTACCAAATTTCAACTTTCTAGGACATACCGTTCTTGAGTTATGCGACATACATACGCACATCCGCACATACGTACATACAGACGTCACGAGAAAACTCGTTGCAACTAACTCGAGAATCGTCAAAATGGATATTTCGCATGTCTGTACGTTCTTAGGCCGTTTTCCACGTGTGGTCGAGTCGAAAGAAAACTTAACATTCATTCGGGGGTGAGCAAAATAGAAATGAAGGTCGATTTTTGAGTGAATTTTTTTTCACGAATACAGTACTTCCTTTTTTGTAAAAGGAAGTAAAAAAGGGCTGAAGAATGTTTCAAGGTGCTTCAAGTTGAGTAAAAATTTTGAAATCTCGTCGATAACAAAAAGGGTCTGGATGCTGTCTGTATTAACATTCTGCAGCCGCTGAGAAAAGGCAGGACGCCCTTAAAGATAAAGGTGTCGTTATCTTTGTAAATACTTCATATAGGCATAGGGTGTTCATAAAATCACTATACATGATCGCTTTAAAAAGTTTTAATGGTAAATATACGAAATGTGTGCGTGAGAGCAATGTAATTTAACATCAAAGTAGCAATATTCATTATGACCACCCTGAGGGCCTAGGCACAATTTTCACTGTTCTACTACAGACCTTCTGTAACGTTGTTGGTGTAACGTGAACTGCTAAAGTCATAACCCGCTGATTTAATTGCTCAATGTTGCTTTATAATTCAATCTTTACTTGATTCACAAAACAGCCCCAAGCAAAAAAGTAGTGGAGTTAGGTGTGATGATCGTTATGTTCTCTGGATCCGAGCAACCACGTTTTGTGCACCTTGCACATCTTGTGGAGTCATTGAAGGTCTCCTACGACGGTGTTCATCTTTAACATCACCAGTTCACTTGATTTTATTTTATTTGTGTTTCTCCTCTGTAGTGCCTTTGAAATAAAAAGGATTATATAAAAGTAAAATTAAAACATGGGTTTAAGTAAATGGATGTCATATTTCGATAAAAATACATTATGATTTATTTAGATGTCTACATATTATGAGCACTTTCTTTAAAATACATTGTTTTGAATGGTCAACTAACATTTTATACTTGTAGTTTTTTGCAGAGTACAGCACTCCTCCTTTTGTAGTTTGCTGTACAATTTTACATTACGTCAATGAGTTCAACTATAGCTATTTTCTTATAAACAGCGTCTAATTGGGTTGTTTTTAATTTTTCAAAAATATTTTTTTCTGAAAGAGCATGGTGGAAAACATGGGGTAAGTTCCTTTTTTTTGTCTTAATTTTGACTTATTTTCTCTCTCTCTCTCTCTCTCTCTCAAAAAAAAAAAAAAAAAAAACCTAAAAGACGTTTAGTCGTAGTTTTCATTTTCGCTACTGACGTCACAAGTGAACAAGTCACTGGAATTACCAGTACAAAATTTCAGCACATTGTTAAGCTACGCCAAAGGAATGCTTCATTAAACTAGCGATTCAATCAACAAAAGGCAAAATCATGCCAGAAACGACAACCACTTGATCCGATTCAAGATGGATATCTTCACTTGTGACGTCCCACGATGAAACATTTTGTTTTAGAAATCTGTCATGAAAAGAAAAGAAATCAAAGCTTGAGAAAATAAAAGTATTTTCTGTATTATTCTTTCTTCTATTATTTTCTTTTATTATTATTTTTTGCTTAATCTATCAATTTCAATGACTAAAAGTAGTACTTTTGACTGAAGGAAAACCCCCCATTATAATTAAGGCCTCTATACATATGAGTCGGCTTATTAGTTTAAAATCAGCCATTTTGGATCGGAGCGCGTGTTTGAGTGGTTGCCGTTTCTGGCAAGTTATCGAGTATGGTGATTGTTCACTGCGAGCAAATATTAGCTTCACGTGAATTGTTTATTAAACAAAATACCATTTTTGGCCAATTTGGCAAAACAAGAAACTTTGCTCTGGTAACCTTAGCTTCGCAACAATGAAAAATCCGATCCAAAATGACTAAACTTAAATGTGACGGCCTATTTATATAGAAGCTCTAATTATAATGCTCTGCTTCCAAATTCAATTCTTCTTAAACGGAAATACATTTGGAAAAATGTCTAGATTTTATTAATGCTTAAAAAGCAGAAGTAAGTAACCAAGACGTTTTTTCCCCTTCTTTCCTCTGTTCATTGATAATGAGTGCGACACTTGTCTTTTTGCTCAGTCCAAGAACAGGAGATAGCATTTATCCCAGATCAGCATGATTGATTGCACTTACACGAAAGAGTTAGCGTGCTAATTAACCCAAGAGAAATCACAGTTCTCTGATAGCTATCATGTGATTCTTTTTCCTAGATGCTTGAATACCGTCTTTTCAAGCTTTTGATCTTACTACCTAGATAATACAACACTTGTTTCATCAAGAGAAGAAAAGGACATGTTATCCGATTGGAGATTTTAAAGGAAAAAACATAAACATTAAGGAAAGGTGTTGCTCCTTTGCAAAATTTAATTTTTCTTAGCTTGAATATTAAGGCAAAATTCTTAAATTTTATTGTAATTAGCATTTTTATTTTTATCACAGTTAATTTTTTCTAGGTTCTAGTTTTACTTTTAACATGTTTTATTTAATCTTACTACCTAGATAATACAAAACTTGTCTCATAAAGAGAAGAAAAGGACATTTTATCAGATTGGAGATTTTGAAGGGAAAAAGCATAAACATTAGGGGAAGGAGTTGCTGTTTTGCAAAATTTAATTTTTCTGATCCTGAATATTAAGACAAAATTCATTAACTTTATTGTAATTAATATTTTTATTTTTATCATAATTATTTTTTTTCAAGGTTCTAGTTTTACTTTTAATGTGTTTTATTTAATTTTTGAAAAATAATAGTACTGTGGTCAAAGGAACAACATATAGTTGTACCTTTCACAATTGGTTGTTGTACCTCTGACTAGGCAATTAGACAACACAGCAGGTGCAGAAAAAAATCATTTCATTCAGGGACATTGCAAATATTTGTTAAATTTATACAGGACAATGTAAGCATAATAAAAATATTACTAACGATATTATGTTCAGAATATTGCCTTTCATGCTTGTTTACGACTTTATATGATAAAAAGTCTATTTTAAATGACAAACGTTTTACTGTCGAGCAGATCCACTAATAAAAAGTAGGGTTTGGAAGCTTAGCCACAATGTCTTCTACATCAGTATCATACGACTTTTTATCTTTTCTTGTAAACTTGACATTTAAAGTTGGGGTTATTGAAGCCTCTCTAAATGTCATTTTCTGTTCATTGATAAACGTTGTTGTCCTGCTAAATCAAAGAAGTTGTCATCACTGAAACACAAACTGGCTCTAACATTGCTCTAAAAGTTTGGCCAAGAAATAGGACTAGTACTGCCATTACTTGAGAATGTTTCAAGATTTTTTGCTTGACGTTATCCTAGTAAATTATACCATGTTCACATATGCCCCCTTTTATCCTATAAAGTTATTATTGTTAATGACACATGAATGGGCGGTATTTTGAATGGGTGCTGCTTTTTCATGAATGTATAAATTTGACGAACAATTTACGACCTCTTATTTACTTCAAAAATGTCCCTGCAACTAAAGCCATAGAAAGGGACTTGGATATCAGGTTCTTTTACGGGTCTTACTCACTAAGTAACTGCTGGTTACATCGGGACAAATTTTGTAGTGCTTAAATGTACATAATTCTATTTTCTGTATAAGAACAGTTCCAGCTATTGCCAATCATGGGGACTTTGCGATGTCCCGCGTGAATTTGCTCGCTGTTTAAATATTGGTTTGTACATGGCCCCACTAAATTTCGCTTACGCTTATAGGCCGTATAACAATCACTGAAACTCATGGCAACAAAGAGGGCGCTACAGGGAATCATTGTTTTCCATTAAGTTGACATTGATTTGTGGATGCAAAGGATGGGTTCAGCTCCTCTTGCGGTCAAAATGGGTGACGTCCAATCAAAAATAAACTAACTTTGAAACTTCGTATTGATTTGTGGATGCACAGAGCTCCATTCAGCGCCTCTTGTGATCAAAATGGGCAACATATGAAAGTTCGAATTTTTCGAGAATTTCAAGAGCAGATCATAGTTGCATCGGTTTAACACAGAAAAGTCGTAAATTGTCAAGGCCCAAAAGCAACGTCATCTAGTGAGGCCATGGTTTGCAACATTTTTGATGCTTGACAATGTTCTTTTTTTCGTTTGATAGATGAACTGCACTGAATGAAATGTTTAATCCTCATCTTTGCTGTCAAGCTCGGTTTCAGGTATTAGAAAAGTAAATAATTTCTTTAAGAGTAACACTAAACTAAAATAAAATGCTGTTTAGAAAAATATAGTAGCATCGACAGCTTTAATTCCTACTGTGACAAAATGTAAAAATCGATATATGTATAAAAAGCCAAATAGAAATTAGAAATATGACAAAACAGCATAGCTACTTTTGAGAAATGGCTATTGTCCCTGACTGTAAGGATTCGATGAAATTACAAAGCCTCCTACTGTTTACAATACATTTCAGTCTTTTGTAGTCCTAACAATAAAAACCGAAGCACCGTTTTTGAATTCGAGACTTTCATTGACTTAAAATGAAAACCTAATTAAAAACGTCGGGTTTTAGGAGAAATAAATGTAAAACTTGAAAAAGTAAATAAACGAGTAAATATCCAGGGAGGAAGACATTTTAAACTAATGAATGTTATTTTAATAAGTATAGTTTTTCATTAACTATGTCATTAATCTTTTTTTTTTTCAAAATGGGCTTGACTTCGATTAGCTCTAATGACGCTCGTTATTACTTTTAAATAGAATTTTTTCCTCAACATATCGATTAAAATTGAGACCTTTTGTTTTTTTATGGTTTATCTCAGCAAAATGATAGTAAATTTACTTCCGGCTATCAAAAGTTCTGGCGCAGATGTTCTTTTTTTTAATATATTTTATTACAAAGTTAAGAGAGGAAGCTATGTATTTTATTTAAAAGCATTTTCATGTATTGATTAGACAGATTGATTTGGATAAGCTGCATCGGTGGTGCATGGTGAATAGGCTTTATTAAAATATTAGTAATTGCAGTGTTTTGAGTTACAGTCGCAGATCTGGGCCATTTTTGCATCTTTATAAAATTTACCAACAGTGTTTATCGCGTTCTGATTTTGCTACAGATTTAGGCATCACTTTTAACACTAGCCTTGATTTTATGCACCATATTAACAACATTGTTTCAAGGGCATATGAGGTTTTAGGTTCTTTTAAACGCAAGACTTAAGATTTTTCTAATGAGCAAGCACTTAAAACGCTTTATTTTTGTCTTGTGCGCTCCAAACTCGAGTACTGCAGTTTTATTTGGAATCCCTGTTGCAATAATAAATCTAAAATTCTTGAGCAGGTTCAATCCAAATTTGTTTATTACTTATGTTACAGAACTAATAATCAATATTTTTAAATTTATTCTTCCTCTCATTTGTGCAATATTTATAATGTTTCCACTTTTAAATCACGCCGTGAACTTTTGTGCCTTCTTTTTTTTCTATAAGGTTCTGCATAATTTAATTGACTGTTCAGATATTGTCAATTCGATACAACTTGCTGTCCCAAGTAGGACTCTTAGGAGTTATTTTTCTTTTAAACTTTTTTTACCAGACGGAATTATGTTGATAATTTTTGTCTTTTTAAATTTTATAAACTTTCTCACATTCATTGTCATGATTTAGGCATTTTTAACTTGTCATTTTACAATTTTAAGTCTTTATGTTTTAATATTTTAAATGTATAGTTTGTTTTAATTGCTTTGTTTATATTATTGTTGCCACTGTAACTAGATTCTTTCTCTAGTGTGCAATACTTTAATAAATAAATAAAAAAATAAAAAAGTTTTCTCTTCAATTACTTCTCACTGTGAAAACCAGAAGCTAAATCTGCCCTTGTGTGTGGTAGAAAATGTGGGTAAGTTGCTTTTCAAAAGTGAAAAATGACTGAAAGTTAAATATTCGCTATTTTTTTGTAGGATGGTACCTATCATTTACATTGTTTTTATATTGGAAAAAATACTAGAATTAAAACATGTGTCAAGAAATAGAGTAAATTAAAATTATTTACGACAAGAAAGAAAAATAAATAAATTAAATAAAAAATAAAAAAGTCATTTTAAAAGACTTGATGTTTTCAAAGAAAATGTGCCTTTTTGAGTTTGAGTATGTGTTGAAAATAAGTTGTATTTTTTTACTACTCGAACTAGTTGATGGTATGGAAATAAAATCAAAATCCCAGCTCTAAAAGACCATTTTACATCTAAAACCTGCGGCTACGATTATTAATACGTAGTATTGATGTCTTATTTCGGAAGAAAATATTGCCGCCATTAATCAGAAAAGTTTTTATCATCTTCCTAATTCTGACGTTGTTCATGTTTTTATCATTTTACCCCATTTTCAGCGAGAGGAAGGCCGTTTTTCATCACCTGCACCTTATCAAATTTCTAGCGCCTTTATTCTTCTTTCAATTTCCTGTTTTCTTGCAAGAATGCTATGTGAAAGATGACGTCACTAAAGTCCTTGGCAGTCTTTTGTCCATTACTACTTCTTTTCTTCACTTTATCAATTTCGTTCAATTTTCAAAGGCGTGCAGCAAAACTTGCAAAAGTTTTCGGTGTTTCAGTGATATTAAAGAAAGAGGAGTTTCTCATGTTCTTCTAACGTGTGAGGAAATATTGCTGATGCTAATAATATTCAAAATGAAAATCTTTCTATTCGTGTAGGAAGGTCTGTTGAAATTTAAGAGTGTAGATAATTAGTGTTAAGTTTGAAAGATTAAGGTTGGCAACAATGCATGTTTATAAAACTTTTAAAAGATAGTTAAATTAAAGAGATAAAAATATGGTAATGGAACTATTGAACGAGATATGAAAATGTACAGAAAAAACCAACGCCTCCTTAGTACTAAATGCATATCGCTTTCTCGCTTTTTCATACTAATTAGAGCAAAAAAGGTCCCTAATAAGTTAATTTCGGTACACCTGCTACTGCCATCTAGCGAAGTTCGAAGGTATTAGAAATTAAAGCGGAGAACACAAATGGTTAACTTCTAAATTTAAATTAAAAAAAAAACTTGCAATTTAATTTTAATTGTTTGTATCCATCGCCATAACAACGCCATTCTTGCACTTCAGCTAGGGAGTGTATCAGCGGAGGATTACTTTTTGAGGCAAATGCAAAAGGCATTTAGTTATAAGGAGGCGTTGGAAAAAACTTAACAATCTGGCATCCTAAGTGTTGTTCTAAAAAAATAAAATTGGAGCGTTTGATTTGACAGTAAGGCGTCCTTCAATTTGCTTAAGCATTTTTTTCCTGTTCAACCAGGGGTTCAGAATAGGTGTATAAGTACATCTAAAATAAGCTATAAATGTCTGAAACGTTCAATTAAAATTATATTTAAAATAGCAGAAGTTTAGGTTGTGTTCTAACAATTAGGAAGCATGTAAACATTTATGTGCATTCGCCACATTTTGCTTTAAAATTTCAATTAATAAAAAATACTTCAATAATGAAAATTTACCGAAAATTGAGCAGTTTTCCTTAAAAAATATTCTTTTCTGAAAGAGCATGGTTGAAAACAAGGGGTGAATTATTTATTTTCTTTATTTTGACATATTTTCTCTCTTTAAAAAAATCTTAAAATACGTTAAATAGCTGTTTTCTTTTCTCTGCTGTTACATTTCATTTCACCACTGAAATTAACTAAAAATTTTTTTTAATTTGGACTTATGCTCTTTCCGCAATAAATATCCTGAGAAACTAGTTTAGAGTGATGAAAATGTAAATCAAATGAAACAGATTTGTTTCAAACTGATTTATGATGATAAAAAATAATATAACAAAGCGACAAAAATAATTAGTGAAGTCCTTATTCATAAATTCATTATCTCAAGAAAACACATCGTGTATTTTCCGCTTCCTCTCGTCTTGTTTTAGTGAAATAATAAAATCTGGTGTAAAAAAATAAAAAAAAAAAATACAAAAACTAACAAACTGAGATAAAAAGCAAAAGTTTTACATGTGTGTATAAAACTATATTCATATCAATCAAATACATCCTCCATAGAAATCTTTTTTTTTCTATCCTTCTCTTGTCTAGTTTTGTGTACCAAGTTCCATGTACATATTAATATGACTATGCTCAAAATTACACTGAATAATCATCAAGATATTTCTTTTTTTCCCAATAATATGACAATTCTCTCTTTATAATCAATATTGGCAAAGGTAGTTCAGTCGACAAGCGTTACTTTGCAATGTTCTCTTAGAAACCTAATATAAAACCCATAAAATATCTAGACCGAAACCGTTCCTTTGATGTTCTATCGAATATTTAAGCATCAGGAATGTTGATAATTGAAAACATCTGTCGCCTAGTGGAATCTTTTCCCAAAATCTCAAGTTAGGAGATAAGTCTTCTTAAGAAATGAAGAGCACCTGTTTTAGCAGTTACAGATTTCATTGTTTTCAATAGATGTGACGGTGAATCTTGATGTAATTTCAGAATTTCACTTAAAAGAGATTAGATTTCCCATGGTAATAATCCGTCATATTTGGTTAACACTCATTTTACTATCCTAAAATTCCTGTCGCAAAGGACAAACAAATGTCCTCCCAGAGAAAAGTCATCCTGCAACGTTATTCTTATTTTGACCAACGTATATCTCACTGAGAACATACAGTTTTTTCGCAGTTCCTAGAGTGATGTTAATAAAGCCCCTGAGAAATTAACGAATTTCATTCCAATTCCGTGATTTCGAATCCCGCCCTAACTACCCGAACTGAAGAGCCTACAATTACCGAAAGTATGCTAGATCAAAGGAGTTATTTGCTTTTACTTCATTACGCCAAAAAATCTAGTTCTTCTATGATCTTGCCATTGCGTATTACTATTTCATCCTTCGCGTTTAGTGCAGAAAGGGCATAAGTCCGTGACTTATAATACATAAGTTTTCACTTTCAACAAGTCAACACATGATTTACTTCCCGCTCCAGGAGGTGCTGGCCACAAGATTCTTTCTGCTATTATTTCAAGCCCTAAGCTGGTTTATGAACCAAGAGTTTCAAATTGGAACCTTGGAATTTGAAAAAAGCTGATTGGAGAAGATATGCAGAACTTACTGATTGTGTGTTGGGTGACTGATTTAGATGGAAATAATGATAAAGCCCTTAATAGAACAATGACAGCTATACTGAAATGTGTTAATGAATGTATCTCTAGAGGGCATATTAAGAACGCAAAACCTTTCTGGAACGATAAATTACAGACCCTCAAGGAAGAAAAAGACCTTGCTTAAGATAAGGCTGCCTCTACAGATATTCTTGAGGATTGTTGAACCTTTAGGTAAAAGCAAGCTGCTCTAAAAAGAGAAATTGTTGAGGCAAAAGGCAGTTCTTTTATCAAATTTTTAGAGGACATGGACTATCGAAAAGACGGTCCTTAGGCTTTTAAATTTTTTGCTGCTTTGAACGTTAAACGAACCCAACCTTGCAAACAGACGGTGAGCGTTGGGGGAGAAATCTTGACTTCTGATTAAAACATAGCCAAGGCTTTCTTAAAGCAATATCGAAGTGTTAGTAATTTCAACCCAAGATCCCATATTAAGAGAAGAGAAATGTTCACTCCTGAGATTGGGTACATCTCTTTTCCTCTCCTTTTATAGAGTTGGACTTTTGGAAACGTCTCCAGAAGTTATCTAGGGGCAAGAGCACCGGTCCTGATAATATTCTTCCCGTATTCATTTTGGAACTTGGCATAAAGACTAAACAAACCATTTTACTTTTTATAAACAAAACTTGGGGTGGCAGTTTTCCAAGTTGCTGGAGAAAAGCAGACGTTGTTTCGATTTTAAAACCATGGAAATACCCAACATACATTCATAATTTTCGACCAATTTCTTTGACATGTATTTTAAGAAAATTTGCTGAACGAATGGTAATTGATCGTTTGCAGTTTTATCTCGATAGCTGTAATCTTATCTCTAACAGACAGGCAGGTTTTAGAAAGGGATATAACATCACCGAGCAAATTGCACGACTAACCCAACGTATCAAGGATGGATTTCACTGAAGCAAAACACAATTGCTGTCTTTGTGTATTTTAAATCGGCTTTTGACAGCGTGAGGAGAAGATTGCTCCTTAAAAAACTTTCTAACTTGAAAGTTTCGGGCTATCTCTTTAAATGGATTAGTGACTTCTTATCACAGAGGTTTATAAGTATCAAATTTAGAAATTCTCCTACGGACAAAGCAGGCACGGCCTTCCTCAAGGCAGTTTTAAGTCCAGCTCTATTTAATATCATGATAGATAACCTATTAAGCTTCCTTGACAAAGCCGTTCCTGAGATTAATTCACTGCTATATGCTGATGACCTCATCATATGGTCAACTAGCTCTGATATCCCTGCTTTGGAAAAAAACCTTTATAAAGCCCTTGAGGCCCTTGAAGCATGGACCCTAGAAAACAAGTTCAAGATAAATTCTGAAAAGACAACTTTTGAACTTGTCACTCTAAGCACAAAGAAGCACGACATCAGTTTGAGCTATAGTGATACATATTTGAACAGGACTGATTGTGCTACTTCCTGGGTATGTCACTAGACTCTAAACTACACTGGACTAAATATATTCCTTTAATGGTCGAAAAGGTGACGAGTAGCTTGATGAAAAGAACAGCTGAGGTAAAATGGGTAGCTTCCCAGAGCGTTCTTATCTCCACCTTTAATTCATACGTTAAAGCAGTTTTTGATTACGGGCTGAACTCTTTATCACCGCTCCTGATAGTGCTCTAGATAAACTAGACGTTGCACAAAACAAGGCATTAAAACTCATTACTGGTGCAACAAAATAAACTCCAATTGCTGCTATGGAATTGCAGACTGCGACTAATTGTTTGTCAGACAGGCGGACCTACAGTGCTTTATCCCTATATGAGAGATTGCTCAGAAAAGAGGGTTTTTAGAACGCTACATCCCTCCTCAGATCAGACTCAAAACACAACATCCTTTCTTATTTGAGTTTCACCGATTTGCTACAAATCTTCATGTCTCGTGCATCAGACAATCCAATTTTAGACCCTCTATTTTCCCTGGTACTTTAAATTACGCTACTGCTAATTTGGACTTGGTGCAGCCTCTACGTAAGCATTCTTCTTCACAGGCTCTTCTGTCCTGGCTACTATTCATGAAATGTAGCCATTTCAAGATTGGCTTCACGTATATACCAATGGATCTGCCACAGCCTTCTCAAGTAGGGCTGGCGCTGGCGCTTTTTCCTAATTTTTCAGCCTAAAAGAACCTTTCAGTGCCTGTTCAGACAATTTTGACGGTGAAGTTTTTGCAATTTATGTGCCTTTTAGGGCTGTCACTGAGATCTCTTGCTAAAAAATTTTCATTTTTGTTGACTCTCAAGCTGCAAAACAGTCAATTACAGACTATAACCTTTTCCCATCAGAGACTGAGTTTGAATGTTAACACATTATAAGTTCACTTCTTGATTCCGGTAAAGACGTTGTGCTCCAATGGATACCAAGCCACTGCGGTATCCGTGGCAACGAGCAAGCTGACTTGTTCGCTAAAGACGCTTCAACATTAAATCTACCTTGTCTACCGACCCCTCTTCGAAATGCCAAGCGACATCTTAGGAGCAATATCAGGCTCAAAAGAATTTCCTTTCTTTTTCTTTAAAAAAAAAAAAAAAAAAAAAAAAAAAAACTTTCAACAAATCTGGACTACAAAGCTAAATTACAATTAATTAAATTAGATTACAGTTACGATTATGCAAGAAACACTTGATTAAAATTACGATTACGGGATTACGAGCGTCTCATTGCCAGATTTTCACTATGATTACGATTACACAAAACTAATCGATTACGCGGATTGCGATTACGTATTCAACGATTACTCTAAGTCTGGTCAATATAATGTAGTTTTATGAACAGTAATATAAAAATTCGCCCGAAGAAATTGGATGAAATTTTGAAATTATTTTTAAAAATTGAGAGAGTGGAGAGAAAAAAGCCATCTCTCAGAAATAAACTATTAACTATTTCCAAAATCAAAATTATAAGAAAATAATATAATGGTGAAATTTGTAGCGTTAAAAATAATCATCAAGATTATTAATCGACTGATTATCAACAGCCGATTAATAGGTAATTGGTAATCGGCCGATTTGCTTATTTGCGCATCCCTACTTTTCATGTCATTGTAATACAAAAATACTTTCATTGGTAAAATTAACAGAATACATTTTAAAAGTCTCAAACAAATTTCCCCACATGACAGCGGAGTCTTAAAAACAGAATATAAATTACTTATAACTTTTAAGGGCCTCAAACAAATTTTTCCCCATAGCATCAGAATCTTCAAGTTAAAACAGAACATATATTACTGATACATTTTAATGCGACTATAGTATGCTTTTGTAAATTATGCATAACATTACAAAGCTTAGTTTAGTATCTTTTCTTTCATGAATGGTTAAAATATCTCTCACACTACACTATAGTGAAAAAAAAGAAAAAAAAAAGAAAAAAAAGAAAATCATTCACGCTTAAGGAAATATACTTCCAATCAATGGTAACTCCTTGCACAAAAATTTATCATAAAATCAAAATATGTTCCTTAGAATTTTCATCCCCTTGTATGAAGCTTTAAACAAGTCTCTGAAACGTGCAAATCATTACAACTTAAAATAATGTTTTTCGTCGTTTCCTTTTCTGTGTTATGAATTTTAAATTTCTTGTTCTTGTATCTTCAGAATAGGGTTTTTGAGATGAAAATTTTCTTCTATTCATTTGGACATTGTTTTTAGAATGCAGAAAATATTCGTAAGTTAGTGAATTTCAGTAAAGCAACATTTTTAAGGAGGGAATAAATATTAATTTCTTGTGAGACGCTGTTTGTACAGTTAAAACATCTGTTGCAGTTCGGCTATGAAACATTTATTGAAATGATCCTTTCTTTATGTTCTTTGTCAGAATGTGTTAGAAACACAAAACTAGCAATACTCGCAAAGAGATAAAGTAATAATTGTTTTAACATTCAATATGCATTTTCTGATCCGTTTTTAGAATGCAAGGAAATACTTTTACTTTAAATTCATTTTTAGATTTCAATTTTAATGTAATGTACAATGTTAAAAAATCATACTAGTTTACAATTGTCCTTGTCTATTGCACATTACGCTTATTATTATTATTTTTTTGATTATATTTGAAGTTAATGAGTGCTTCACTTCATATTCAATCTTTAACGCTTCATATATACAAACGATCTTGACATTTTTATTTTCATCATTTAGAATAAGAAATAATTGATGAACTGAACAGATGAAATTTGACGTTTTTGTAAAATGTATAAAGAAAAAAAAAAGGTTTTGCCCCAAAAACTTCAACAAACGCAATCAATAATTTTCTCTGTTGTTATTTATGAGACAAAATTCATTGTTGTCTTTCACTACTGTAAACCAAAAACATTAGATTTTAATAATGTGTAGCATATGATTAACAGTGCTGCCGAGAGCCACGGCGGGCCCCTTATCAGCTTAGTCGTTGGGCCCCCTTCCACCCATAAAACTTAAAAAATTTATGCTACAAAGATTTCCAACCGGCCCCTTACTTTCCAACTTGACTGACATGGCCTCTCGTCGACCCTGATGATTATATTCTTAACATTCAAAGCGCCAAATTAGCAGAAACTATAAATTGATATTTTCCCTTCAGTGACTTGGAACAGGGATACAATGTGCTTTGTTTCAAATCGAAAATGCACTGCACCGGGCAGGTGAAGGGCATTGTTAGAAAATTTTTCGTTTTTTGCATTTTTGTTGTTTATTGTAGGGCAGACCGGGGCATGTTTACGCCCTTTTTTCAAAACGAATTATAACTGGAGAGCCAACAGTCATAACAAATTGATGCTATTCCCTAGCAAATATTCTCACAAGTTTTTGAGCATTAATCGAGAGGTTCTGCGTGCAGAAAGAGTAATCTGTTTTCTACCAAGTTGAGTAAATTTTGCGTTGAACGTTTTGAAGCTTATTGTGAATAAATAATGCTTTGTTAAGAAAAAACAAATACATAAAAATTACCAGAACTTTATCCATTTTGAAAATTGTGTTTGTATGAATTGAAATGGTATTAATTTTTTAGCATGTTAAAAATAAATCCAAATTTGGCGACGGGCCGAGTTTACGTGCTGAACGTCGGAGCACCTTTACGTTCGTTCTTACTGTGTCTTACTTAAACGTGCCCCTGACACTTTTTTCGCTCTAAACTGTTTCAAACATTTTTAGCATTTTCCGATCATTAAGTTTTGAAAATAACCATTTAATTTTTATTTAAATTATACATTCGTGTCTTACAGCTTGCAATCATATAGTGCTGTCTTCATGCTTTTTCAGCTTCAACTCTATACACTATTCAATCCGTAATAAACTTGCTTTATTTCAGCTATGGTAAGATATTATGTTCAAAACATTAACAGAACCACGTTAGGTGTCAGAATAAGTATGCGTAAACGTGCCCCATGTCCGGGGCAAGATTACGCAACCGACTTGGACTCAAAAATAATTTTTTTAATGGTTAAAAACACAAGCTGAGCAACAACTGAATATACCAATTTTGACTCCACCAACTGCTTTATAAAACCACAATCTCTAAAATTTTCTAAGTTAAAACATAAAAATTAGAAAATTTATTGAAGAAAATCCCCGTAAACGTGCCCCGGTCTACTCTACGTTTGCTTTATTGTATAAATTTGATTATTAGGTTTCCGCTGAAAGAAAGCGCGAAAGAAACCAATGGGATAGTTTCCAAAAATTTAAAAGTATTTTTTTCTGAAAGATCATGTTTAAAAACGTAGAATCTGACCATTTTTTAAATAATTTCCTTAAGTTTAATATAAAAAAAAAACAACTTGAATCGGTGCGATTTCATTGTTTACATTTCTGCCGATGACATCACAAATGATGAAATGCCATTCTGTGTTGCCATTCACAGAGCAAAATATTCAATTCGCATCTTTACTGACGTGTATTGGCAACAATATGGTTGATAAAGAAGCGTAGAACGCAATGTTTAATTCGCTTCTTGATTATCATAACGTGGAAACGCTGTAGAAATATGCACCAAAATGCATCATTTGTGACGTCATCAAGACCACGCCTTGTTTGAAAAATCAGACAGTTTAAAAAATTATTTAAAAAATAACTGTTGAAAAAATGAAAGTATTTTCTGGTCCCATGTTATTATTTTTGCTTATTCTAACAATTTCAGTGACTAAAAGTAGTACTTTTGACTGAAGGAAACAACCCAATTTAACGTTTCCCTTTAGTTATTATCGAATCTAAAACGACTTTTTTTGATGTATCTCGAAAGCTCCTTTCTGTAAATACTGCCGTTTACCTGCCCTCGGCAGAACAACTTAAGCCAGGTTCTTATTTTCTTTTATTGTTTTTACGTTCCATTCCGGTGTCTCCTCAGTTTCACCAGAATCCCCCCTCCCCTGTTTTTCAGTTTTAATCATACCTTTATGATATATTAAAGCGGGGGGGGGGGGGTTTAAAGTGTCGGTAAAACTGGGGATAAACCTCCATTTCAATAATGTCTAAAGTCCAATAATTGTTAACCGTTTTTAAATGACAAAATATCGGAAAAGAAGTTTTCTCAACTAAATTCTCTTTCTGAAAAATATATTAATGCCCATTAAAATGCATTCATAATATTCAAGGGTAAAATTTATGAATCACCAGCTTTCCTCTCAAAAAAGAATTTGAAAATTTTTCCGCAGAGTCACGAACAGCTCAACCCTGCCTGTTTATTCAAGGCAATGCGGAAGCGAAGTGCCGCATTTATCAGCCTTACGTAACCGCAAAGGGAAAAGCAGTAAACATAAACCATTCACCCGGCGTCATATTTAAGAATTTTCTCCCAATCTGAGGGAACTATTGCTAAGCCCCGGATGCAACCCGAAAAGGTAAGAGAGCTTTGAAAGCCGGAAATTACTTTGTCAGCTCGGCTGGCACCCGGAGGGGTTTTGGGCTCTGATATGTATACTAAGAAGGATATTTCTTTATTAGTGAGTGAGGTCTGTATATAGTTAGGTAAATGTGAACCGCAAATATTACGAAAACAATGCAGACGAAGCAGTGGAAGAATGTTATCTGCTGAAATTTTAAGCTAATTTATATCATATTTTGGTTTTTATTTTATTATTATTTCTTTAAATTTAGGAGAAAGCTTTAAGCCGTTTTAAAGAGGCAAAATTGTTGAGAAATGCGTACCACAACTATCCGATACATTTATTGCCGTTTTAATATTCGTGTGCGGAAAGGACTTCCAGATTAACCTGAAAGTAACACCACTTAATCTTTGAAAAAGAATTAAAAAATGCATTTTGTTTAGAATGGTATAATTCGTGATTTTTTGAAGTCGAATATAGAGTTCTTTCCTAATGTGCTTCGTTGATTCCAGAAACTTGTAATTTTTTAATCTAATGATTTTTTCAGTGTTGTGTTGATTGTAGGTTTTGTTACATGCGATATTTAAAAAGGTAATTTTTGAATAATTATTTTCTGGAAAGGAATAAATGTATCTTTTTGAAATGTCCCGTTGGCTAGAAAGTTAGTCGTATGTGTGTTCAAAGCTTGATAATGTTACTATGGGGCTCATCCACCTGTTCGCTTCACTCGCCAACTTTCATTCACCATCTGTGGTGGCTCAATGCCACCTGCGCCGGGTGGCACTTGATGATTTTAACGTTTTTTACCCAGAATGTCTGGTTCCTTAAGGTTTAGAGGCGTGAGACAGAACGAAATGACTTCCTCTGGATGTCCTGCCTCCAACGGTACCAACGATATTGACCTGGTAGACATTGCCAGTCCGAAGGAGATAGGATTACTGACACAAACACAGAGACAGACGCGCTAAGAAGTTAATCGTTTTGATTAATGAAGGGGCACACTTGAAATGTTCAATATTAGTTTGCCTTACCTATCAGCACAAGGCATTAGAACCACGAGTTTACACAATATAGGAGGAGGAGGATCCTAATGTCCTTTTGGATATCTTTTTTAAATTACACAACATGCACTATGATTGAACATACTTTCATCATGTCATCTAAGATATTATGTGACAAAGCCATACATTTTGTTAAAAGACAAAGCTATATACATTCGTGGAATAAATAGCGAATATATGTGCAAAAATGTTACATTCGTATGAATGACTGAGCGCACTTTACATTTTAGGAAAAAAAAATGTCCTTTTGAGTACAGAGAAATGTTTGAAGCGAATAATATAAAAAGATCGAAAAACAGGCTCTTGTTGAAATTGCTAGATATACTAAACAGCCACATCAGCAGCTCTTATTTATGACATCACTCCAATTGATACTTCTGCTGCTTCTTGACAATTTACTCTTTTTCCATCAAGAGAATATTACACATAAGCTCAAGATCTTATTAAATTAAATAAAAGCTCCCATGTAATCCTGCAACATGTGTACGCATTTTGTGATTTAAATGTTGTTTTTTACTTGGAAGAACAGTGAAAAGAGCCGGAAGTCCAGCATGAAACGCTCGATAAAATGGAAATAATTCTTCATATTTTCATCATCTCAATAAAAAGCGTTTTGAACTAACTAATTTCTGAAAGAAAAGAATAAAGGAAAATAGAAAAAGTTTAATTTTAAGATGCATTATCTTACAAAACTTTAATTAAAAGTTATTACACTTTTTAAAAGTAAAAAAGAACGGGAACATGTTGTAAATTGATTCCAGTAGGCATTTGATTAACGAGTAACTTTCTTTTAAAATATTTAAAAATTGTTGTTTAAGGAAACTTTTGTTTTAAACAGTTATTTTTTAGTTTTACAAGTATTTATTAAGCAAAAATTTCAATTAGTGACTATAACATATTTTAGCAAGAATTTTCCCTTATTTATATTTTTGTACTGCGTAGTTTTAGATGTTTAATGCACTTTTTTTTGTGTTTAATTTTTTGGCCCATTATGTATTAAATAAGTCACTGATTTTATTTCTGCTATATTTGTCTTTGAATGGTAAAATTCAGATGTTGAAGGTTTTTTTAAGGACGACCTACTTACAGAAATTTTAAACTTAATGTTGAATTGTTTTTAATATGGATGGAATGTAATTTTATGTTTAGATAAAATTAAACTATAAACTAACTTAACAGAACGCTGTAGTTTTCTCTTATTGAATTTTTATCCCATTACTTAAGCGGTATGTCTTTTCGTTTTAGCAATTTATTCAGTGTAATCTAACATTTACTCGTAAGAAGAATAGTGAAGTAGCTTAATGATATCAATATGGGCGAGCTTTTGCAAAAAAAAAGTCTTTTTTTGATTTAGTTAAAAAAATATAAATGTAACAAATTCTGAAAATAGTAATTATTTTTGTGATTAATTTGTTGCAATCTGGCTAAATTAAGCGTTTTTCCATTATTTTGCATCTAAAATTATCTTAGTAACGTAACCTGTAAATAGCTTCTTGTAATGTACATACAACCCCCCTAATATTCGATTGAAGTATATGGTCCCTCCATTTCTGAATGGTAAGGTTTGTGAATGAATAAAAAAAGAAAATGGAAGGAAACTTCGGGAATCTTGTGGAATAGTTGAGAGGTCCCTTTCGAGATTTATAAATAGACACGCCCGACGGCGGGAATCAGTCTCGAGTTAGTTTTTGCTTGTGAATCGTATCAGCGGTGCGCTGGAGAGTATGTATAGCTCTGTTTTGTGAAGCCTTTGAGCTGTTTTTTTGCGTATTTGGATGTAAATACGTGTGTAACCGTTGAGTTTACGGTGTTAATTGATATTTGCTGAATTGATGATGATTAATTTAGCAGTTTTAACTATGCTTCCTGTACCTAGCTGTAAATAAATCTCCTGTGTTTTCTCAAGAACTGTGTCGTCATTTAAAGAAAGTTTGAAGTTGTATCACGGACTCTTAACAATATATAAACGCGAAATTATACATGTAGTTTTAAACGTTTTTACTGTTGATTTGTTGTTGTTTTAACAACTTTTTCCTGATTTTTATTGTTATTGAAAATGAATAAATATAAGTAAAGGGTTGTTACGAGAGAGAAAACTAAAAAATTGGAGATAAGTTGTCCAAACGGTAGAGGAAACTGTCATCTGTTTTATCGCAACAGATGATACAATTAATCCCAGAATGTGCTGCTATACAGCATAATTTAGAAAAATATTTGAAAGGAAACTTATCTAGGGTTTCAGCTGCCTCAATTATGCAATATATAGCACTATATTCTTAGCTTTTTGTGGTTATGAGAATCAAATCTCAGATAAACCAAGGCGTGAAGATTAGCAAGGATTTCCGCTTGGGTGATAGCTAAAGCCCCTTGTGAGTTTGCATTTCGAGAGATTAGATCGTATAATGTCATTAATAGAATTGGGCGTTTGAAAGGTCTGATCATCATAAAATATGGATTTAATGCACTTCATATGAGTGTTTTAAGTGAGCCTTGGAACAATGTGGTACAGCGGACGCCGTTTAATGGAATCAACTGCTTCAATGAATCAAATTGTCAAAAACAAGACAAAATCCAGCTCTATTGAATTTGCCGCTTTATTGAATCAGCCGCTTTATGGGATCTAAACTGTTCAGAAAAAACGTGATCCATATAAGCGGCGGCCACTGTATACATTAACAATATTTCGATTTTAATCACAAAATAATTTCAAGTGACTGAACATTTTTCATTTTGCTGTCTTGTTTAATTAATTAATGCATAGTAAATTGACTGAGGTAGCTCAGAAATTATGACAAAAAAAATGTTTGCAATGAAACAGTTAAGGCAAACTATGCATACTTAAAATTCAAAGATGAATTGTTTTTTCTTTCCAAGTGTTATTTATTTAAAAAGAGAAAAAAAAATCATAAAATTTCATTCTGATTTGTTTTTTATGGCTAGACAATTTTCAGGACAAAACATTTTCATAAAGGAAGAATTATAATCACGATTTATTTTTTTTTTAAAGTTGGGCATAAATTTCCATGTTAGTTTCTTTCGAATGAACGCTGGCTAGTTTTTCAGCATTTTCGTATATGCATGTACTTACGAGCGTATGGTCTTGCAAACAGATTGAAAGTTTTGTTTTTGTAGTTCCTGCGTAGTATTCAACTGCGCACTTTCCGCCCATTAGAGATTGTTTTGTGGCAAACCATTGTTAATGTCAATGTAAGCTGAAGTAATGTCATAAATTGATTATCACTTGATGATGAATCACCAAGCTTTTGGCGATGGTTTAAAACTAAGTTAAATATGGTTGAAACCCAAGAGTTTCGGGGAGGTAAGGTTAACCTTCAACACGGTTTTTTACAACGTCCACGAGTCAAAATTTTCAGTTTGTGGTTTGAAAAATGACGAATCAAGTTGGTAAATAAAACAGTAATTGTACACAAAATAGGAATTTTTGCGTTTTTCTGCTTCTCGACATGTATCTGTTGAAAATTAATCTATGCAGGGAAAACGTAATAAAATATTGCTTTCAACATTTATTTTTTAATGGTAAATCTAGCGAATTTGTCATGCATATTTCTCTTTGATGTTTTTTCACTTGACGTAATATGAACTTTTAACTGAATTGTTGTGTGAAAAAATGGTGCAGCCTTTATAAACTATTTGAAGTTTAAGACTTCATGGTAATAATATTATGAGCTAATAGTGATTAAATGAATTTTTATTTTATAAAGCTGCTTCTGAAAAATATGATTTAAAAAAAAAAGATATCTTAAAATACACACACTGCTTCTATATGCACGCATTTCTTTATGTTTAACATCAAAGGAAATTGATTATTATAATCATTGATAGAGCTGGGGCCATTAAATATTTAGGGAATGACATGATTGTGAGTGAAACCCCATCGTCGGCAGTCAGACTGGTATTATCCTCCTGTCGCAGCAATGCTTCAAAAGAGGCACGCCCTCCGTATGCGTGGATGCCTCAAAAAGGGCGAAATACTTGCCAGAAGTCGACAGACCAATTATTTATTTTGTTGGTCATGCTCGTAGCAGCCGATTTCGTCATCTTCAAAACACACACATGCAAAAAATATTTTTATTTATTGCCAAACTTTTGTAAATTAGCAAATATGCGTTATTGATTAAGTTGAAAATATTTAAGTATCACATAACGGATTCAAGTCAATTTCCTGGAAAACATTTGAACCTTAGAAGAAAGCTCTAGAATGATATTTATAACTAATTCATTCTCCTTTATGAAATTTTCGTTCCCCCTTTATTTAGTAGTAGAAGGATTATTCCATGCTTCAGACGCTCACATTAATAGAAAGTTACTAAAAAATTATATTGCTGTGATATTATTTTCAAAATTTTGTAAAATTGGAGCATAAATTACATTATTCAATTTATCTCTAAACAAGGCTTCAACTTATTACTGATTACAATCTTTAAACATAGTTTTAAGGATTAAAACGTTTTGTACAAAGGCAAAGATGTAAATGCCATTAATCTTAGTTCACTCAATGCGTTCACAAGTAAATTGGAAATGTGGTTTTAAGAAGTGAATGGATTCCTTACCAAAATACAGATTGAAACATTCCAATGTTCTGATTTAATTTGCATGAAATTTTCATTAAAGAAGTACATGCTGGTGCATGCCACATCCGCTGACTTCCGTGGTCTGTGTACCAACGAACCTCCAGTGTTTTTTTCTTCGCCAGATTACTGTGTACTTACTGTGAAATTCATATCTTCAGTTTATCTAGAAAGTGACTTTCCACACACACATGTATACGAGTGTGACCACATGTATACGAGGGCTGTCTGCTAACTTCAGTGCTCTGTGTATCAATGACTCGCTGTCTCTAGGGTAAATGTTCTTTGCGACATTGCTGTATATTTACTGTGAAATTCATATCTTCAGTCCACCTAGAAAGTGTTTTCACGCATACGAGGGCTGTTAAAAATATATAAGACATTTTTTCCCCCAAAACCAGATGGATATGAATCAAGTGCGTTTGCATGTGCTGAGCTTTGTGCGCATGTGTGATTTTTTTTCTATCTGTCAATAGCGTTATTCGCTGGCAAGCAGAATTTGACTGTTCATATCTATCAGGTTTTCACAGAAAAAAAAATAAGGTCGGATATTTTCTAACAGTTCTCGTATCTGCTACTATAAAAGACCGAAATTGGAGAGCTTCAATAACCAAGAGTGAGTCACCTGAAATATTCGCTCTGTCGCCGATGTCTTTGAAAGATGAACGTTAACACTCAATGACGAATGTTGACAATCACCTAGTTTCGATTTTTTGCAGCTACATATGCATGCATACAACTGCATACACTAAAAGCTTTCTGGAGTTTCAATGGTTGCCAGTTGAACCATTAACTCATTAGCACAAAAAAAAAAAAAAAAAAAAAGCTGATGTGCGCATTACATGACTTCCTTGTACACTAATTTAATGTTATTTTCCCATTATTGGCAATTTTAATGTGATTTAGGGTCATTCCATAGAAATGTCAACCTCAACCTCAGAAATTTTTTTCCCACAAAGCCTTAATTGTGACCTAGCATTTTATTCAGCATACTTTCTAGTACATAAATCCAGTAACAGTTTGCAAAAATTTCATTCGGTATTTTTCTTATGGCTCTAAACGTGCGAGGTTGCAGAAAAGGCTTAGCATGTGCAAAAAACATGCATCTACGTTTTCTTGTGTAATGTAAAAATTTTTGCAAGTTTTTAAAAGAACGATGTTTATTCTAAATGATTAGATGTTGGCCCAACAAAATTGACTGTTCTTTTTACATACATTATAAGATAAGTATTTCAATTAGTTTGGTTATTTCAATGAAAATATTTACGTTACGTTAGTCACGAAAATGTACTATTTTCTGCTTAAAAACTAAACCAGATGATTGAACTAAACAGCACTTTTTATTTTCTTACATCTGTGTCCTATCTACTTAAAAAGTGCAAAATATTTACTTTAGTATCAGTAGATATAAAATAATTAGTGTGACTAACGTAACATTTGAGCTGTGACTAACGTAACAGTTTGCATGTGACTAACGTAACAGTTTGCATGTGACTAACGTAACATTTTAAAAATGACTTCTAATATTTAAAACTTATTTAATTTAATGTACATTTTCATGAACAATTTTGAATATGCAGGCATTCTATATTGATCAAAATATAAAGGGTGAAAAATACCAGTGATATTAAATTGTAGACCTTCTGTTTACTTAGAAAAATACTTTTTTTAAGGTCTTTAAAAAGATACTTTCAATTTAAAGAATTATTGAAAAAGAAAAAAGGTGAGTAAAGCAAAATGAACTCTGCTGAATGTACATTCAACACAAGAATCCAAGCTTAAGAATTAAGATAATAGAAATACAGTCTTAACAAAAGAGAACGTCTCTATTTTTTAGAAAATGCATCTCCACCTATTATTAAAATGAAGTAATGATTGCTCGTTGTAAAACATTTGAAGATGTTACATGATACAGTGACAATAAACGCTGCTGCCATATGTTTCAGAAAATGCAAGAATGATCATTTAGAAATTCAAACATTTGTGGTGATATCTGGAATTAAACTCTGCAAAAACGTTCGAATATTTTTTTTCAATATCACATTTTAATTCAAAAGGATGCACAACACTATTCGTTCGATGAATCAGTAAATCTTAAAAAATAATATGCCATTGAAAAGTAATACGGAGTTTATGACGATAACTAGTAATATCGGCAGAATACTAGAATTCGGTGAAACTATCAACTTGCATAAAGTTAATTTTTTAAAAGAGAGATATTTAGGATTTAATTAGCCCAAAATGATGTTATTCAGTTTGTAAAAGCAGTTTTTTTTATTTGCTAATTTTTTTTTGCACATTCAAATTGAGTTAATTGAACTGAATTTTTCCATTCAATTTCTTACACTAATATAGAAAAAAAGTCAAGAAAGAGCCGTAATGCAACACAAAGAAGGTTCCTAAAAAGTGTAAAAGTAATATAAGAGCAAGAGATTAAATACAAAATGTTTTTTATATGCATTCATTGCTTGCTATTCGATGGTTACGTTAGTCACGTTACGTTAGTCACACACAGTTTTTCGTAAAAGTACCATTAAGGGCCAAAAAAGATTCACCTGTAATAAATCTGTTGTACATTTTTAAAAATAGATTGTTTACCTCTTACAAATATATCGACCAATTTTAAATGCCTGCGTAAGTTTCAGAAAAATTTGCCCCGTAACATAAGCATTGTTTCTCAGGGTTGCAAAAATGTTACGTTAGTCACGATGCCTTTTTTGATGAAAAAACACCCGCCAGCGCTTATTTTGCTTCAAATTCTTGGTAGAAATGAAAAATAGTCACCTTGTACATTTTAAATCTGCATATTAAACCAAAACACATTTATTTTTACTCCCGGTGTAAGTAAAAAGAGTTTGGAAATCAGTTGCGAATGTTACGTTAGTCACTATGGAATGACCTTTTAATAATTTACTCTCTTAATATCACTAACAGCGGCCAAATTAAAATCAGTTTTTTAAAAAAAATCGCCAAATTTGTCGCCAAGTTGGTGACAAAACTTGGCGACCAAAAGACTGGCGATATATCGCCAAGTGTCCGCCAAATTATAACACCACTTGAGTTTTCATCGAATTTAACAATGATCCCCCCCCCCAACTAAAAGGGGCAAAAGACCTCTTTAGAAACACATGAATGCAACCAAAAGAGGAGGTGCGGAACTAGACCCCAATAGGAGTCTACGTTCCAAATTTTAACTTTCTAGGACATATCGTTCTTGAATTATGCGACATACATACGCGCATACATACATACGTACATACAGATGTCACTAAAAAACTCGTTATAATTAACTCGGGAATCGTCAAAATGGATATTTTGGGTGTCCGTACGTTCCTAGGCTTATATCCACTTGTGGTCCGGTCGGGGAAAAAAAAAAAAAAAAAAAAAAAAAAAAAACCTCAACATTCATTCGGAGGTGAGCAAAATGGAAATTAGGCCGATTTCTGAGTGAAAATATTTTCGCGAATACAATACTTCCTTTTTTGTAAAAGGAAACAAAAAGGCATGAATTTAAAAAAAAAAAAAAAAAAAGGAATGTTTTATGCAATAATATAATTTTCAAACGTATATTATTATAAGTCATAACGAGCAAAAATATACTGTAGTTAGTCGAATGGAAATGCATATCATTCCCCAAAAACATAGTGGAAAAAAGAGAGACAATAAAAATTGCATTTAACCTTAAAAATGATAATGATTAAGGAGAGAAATATTTTTTTTTCTCATTCGAAATATGCAGTTGAACTAAAGCAATTGTTTTAATCAGAACGGTTTTTTCTACGCAAAGAAGTTTTTTATAAGGAAACGAGGGAGATAATAAGGAAGCCTTTAAATTTTGAATCACAAACGTACAGGTAGAGTGCATACTTTTTTTTAATTTTTGTTTCTGCTTCTATTAATAAGCAGTCTCTAGTTTATGATATGAAGAAAAAATAGAGGGCATCCATGTTAAGTTTATTGTTTTCCTCTTGTATTGTTTTTCTGCAATAACGCAATTAGACTTTTTTGAAAGGATTAAAAAGATTGCTCAGTTTTCTTTAATTTTGGGGAAAAAAAACTATACAAACTATTAGGTAAATAATTTGGATCAGAATTATTTTCGGCGAAATTAATATTAAGAAGTAAGGAGAAATTAATGTTAAAAACGAAAGGGAAAAATTATAAAGAGAGATTCAAATACATTGGAGCTTTTGGGGAGCAAAGTTACAATAAATGAAGCAAATAATCAAGGTTAGGGTAACGGCACCAGTCACAGACGTGTTTAAGACATTGCTCTCAGGTTTTTTGAGCCTTTTAATGGATTTAGACTTTTTGAACTATTTTTCTCTCATGCAACAACATCTCATCTAACGTTTGGCAGTTTCTGGATCCTCTTAATTAGTTAATTCTATTTTCATTTGCTCACTTTCAAAAAAAATTTAGAGCCCCAGTAACAGACACCGAAAAATCTGAAGATGCCCAGCAACAGACAGAATGAGGAAAGGATGAGTAATAAACAAAATTCCCTTTTTCTCTTCAAAATGAGCAAAAACTCTATATTTTTAGAACTAAAAGCCTTATTAAATTCGATGAACATGAAACACCATCTGACCTTGTGGTAGTTGTCCATATCCTTCCACCACCGCCTTGTAAATACCGACTGGCTCATGAAATTCACTCTGATAACACTTAATAGCTGCATTGTATTCATGGGTCACAGCAACATCAGTTTTACCCTCCGAAAAGGCTTTTCATTTAAATGCAATATTATAACTCTTTCTGGAACCTTGTCTGTTACTGGTGACCTTACACAATTACGAAGCCTTGTAAAAATTTCCTCTAGGAAATACTAAAAGACAAATTCCTAACTGTTTTTTTTTTGTCCAGACATAAGCCTAGGAACCAAGTCCTATTCTGGAATCTATACTATTATGTGTGGAAGACCAACTGGATGCGTCTTCCTCACCTTTTGTGAGGTGCATTTCTTGAAGGTCTTGATGCATTGTAAGGTGGCAAAAAAGTTCTTTCGTACCGATGTCTGTTGAAACGACCCGAATTTCCCTCGAGATACTCATAACAGTAGAAAACTGATTTGGCTGACATGCGACTTATTTTTGACTGACTTATGGCCTCCAAGTTGACACTGGTCTTGGTACCTTAGTTTTGGCACCATATTTGACGACTTATCGCCAAATTGTTCCCAAAGGGTCGCCGATTCCATGATGTCATTTCAGTTACAGCACCTTTGTTTCATTTCTTCTGTTTTCAGTTGAAATTTCATCATTATCGCGCCGAAAGATGTGTTGCTTCAATAAAGTTAGAATAATTAAAAAAAAAAAAAAAAGAGAGATCTTATTATTGTCTTAAAAGGACATTAAACGAAACCTTGGATTTGGTTGTGGGCCTCTCGGCCGAGCGAAGGAAACACTTGCTTCGTATATCTGAGGTCGTGGGTTCGTTTTCCATCAGTGCAATGGTTTTATTTCCTCTCTTTTGTGATATAAATTCTCTTTGTGCTCTGTTTGTAAACTAAAAATGCAATGTGTGTTGTCTTCTTGAAGCCCACCCTCCTTATCACGCAATGGCTCCCCTCCTTTACACAGCTGTGGGACCATTGAAAAGAGCTAAAAGGTGGAAAGAGTGAAGCTTTTATATTTTGAAGCAAGGAACTCTAGTCACTTGATATATTTTAAAGTAAAGCACTGGAATACATCAGGTTTCTTTCACTCGTTTCACGTAAGTCGTGTCTCCCATTCACCGTAGTTAAGCCATTGAGAAGAGATAAAATGGAGGGAGCGAAGATTTTCATTCAAGAAGCCAAGACCTCAAGTCACGTGATAGATTTTGAAGCAAAACTTTGGAAGAAATTACATTTCTTTCGCTCCGTTTCACGCAAAACAGGCCAATCATTCGTCGTTATTGAGTCACGTGACTTGGGGTCTTTGGGTTAGCTTTTGCTAAGCCAATGATGGGACTTGCTCCTTCCATTTTAGTTCCTGCTCTAAGAGTTGAATCATCTGACTTGGGTTTACCTCAGCGTTTCCTAAGCCAATGATTGGTCTTGCTCCCTCTAGTTACTAATTCCTACTCTAAGTGTAGGACACGATGACAACAAACTGGATTTCTCTTAGCAACCAAGGGCAAAAACGTAATACTTGTATATTTGTTAAAAAATAAGAAATAAATATACGATTATGTAAAACATTTTTATCAATTGCTTTTTTTACTAACCAAATAAGTTGAACTCCCTGACTACTTATGTAAGCTGCGTTGATTATAATTGCGATTTGAAAAACTAATGTACCGTAAAGAAAATAAGCTTAAAGTAACGTAGCACGAGTTAGTGCTTTATTGCTTAAGGTAAAGTAGAGAATCAAAAGTTATAAATTATCATTAATATGCTCACAGCATAGTTAATATTTTAATTCACAAAAGGAAGCTTTCTTCCTTTAGAATGTCTTAATGAAGTATTGTTCTTTTGCACGGCATACAAAACTAATTATAAATATTTGGCAGCGTAATTTTGTTTGCTTTTTGTTTTCGTATTTACACGAAGGCCTTTAATAAAGCAAAAATGAATTTTGTAAAGAAGTAATTCTTTCTTTTATTTGATCAAATATTTGTAATCCATGCAAATATAGAGTTGATTACTTAGGGTCGTTTATCATTTTGACAGAACTGTTTTGTAAATATGACATGTACGTACTCCCCTCTTTTAGTCATTAAATGCATAAAAAAAGTTAAATAACCGTGCATCAGTCATATTTTTTACGCTTAACTAGTTTTCTGACAAGTAATGTTGATTTTGCTTTTGTTAATACTTTAATGATTTATTTCAAAAGTTTTATTTTTAATGAAAGAGAAAAAGTGCTCACTTAATGAAATCCTCTTATTTGAATGATGAACTGAAATAAAGATTTGTCAAAAAAACTTTACAATAAATAACAATTTTCTGGTTGAGTTTTGAAACAAAGGTATAAAGCATCAATAAATTTTTAATTAATATCTTTATTAAAATTAAAATATATTATTGAAACATTAAAATATTAATAGACATTTTGAATAAACTTTAAAATGTAACATCAAAATATTATATGTGGAAAATTAAACAGAAAACGGTCATTTTGTCCCGCACATCACACCTCATATATTTCATTGAAAATACTTCTTTTATATATTTATGAATAAATTTTTTTCTGCTTAACAAATTACAAACTAATGAGTGATTTCTTTCGCAAAAATTTCGTCATTATCCTTTAAAATTATTACTTTTTAATGAATGATATGAACCGTTACGCGCGGGACAAAAAGTTGAATTTTTCGTGGAATGGCTGCCTATACTTTTTTTACTTCCTTTTACAAAAACGGAAGTATTGTATTCGCGAAAAAAATTTCATTCAAAAATCGACTTTAATCTCCATTTTGCTCACCCCCGAATGAATGTTGAATTTTTTATTTCGAGTCGACCACACGTGGATAAGCGCCTAAGAACGTACAGACACGCGAAATATCCATTTTGACGATTTCCGAGTTAATTACAATGAGTTTTCTCGTGACGTCTGCATGTACGTATGTATGTATATGCGGATATGCGTATGTGCGTATGTATGTCGCATAACTCAAGAACGGTATGTCCTAGAAAGTTGAAATTTGGTACGTAGACTCCTAGTGGGGTCTAGTTGTGAACCTCTTCTTTTGGTTGCTTTCGGGTGTTTTTAAAGGGGTCTTTTGCCCCTTTTTTGGGAGGGGGGAATCATTGTTAATTTCGATGTAAACTCAAGTGGTGTTTTAATTTAGCGGACACTTAACGATATATCGCCAGTTTGGAAATCCCTGGTGTAGAAAGTTGAAATTTTGTAGGAAGACACTAAGATCTAGTTGTGCACCTTTCCTTTTGGTTGCATTTCAATATCCAAAAGGGGGAATTATACATTTTTTGGAGGCAAATTGTTAATTTCAATACAGAGGAAATAATATCATAAATTGGCGACTGCTTAAATCCATTAAATATCTTGAATCCTCCATTGAGAATAAGAAATTCCTACCACTATATCCCTAATATCAATTATTAATGAACTTAAAATTTATAATTTTTGAAAATATTTTACGAGCTTATTATCTTTATATCTATATCCATTTCTCAACTAGTTGCTTTTTATTTGAAACCTTTAAAAGATTTTAAGAAGAAAAGGGATCTGGACCAGATTACCCGCAAATGCATTTCTGAGTTGGGATCATGAAAAACCCATCAGAAAGACATCAGCCACAAAGACGCTCACCTAAAAAACTGTCTAGTTTTCCAGAAAAGTTGCAGACATATGAAATTAGTAAAAACTTCAAAATTATTGCTTGTAATGTTTCTGTGGGTTAAGTTTGCGGCATTGCCTTTCTGTTCAATTCTTTTGATAAGGTACGTAGTTGAATATAATTCTTTTCTTAGTTAATTTCGAAGAATAAATCAAACGAAATGGATATTTGAGGTAGTGAGAAGCAAAGGGATGCAAGAGGCAAAATTAAAAATTTGGAGATAACCAATACAAATGGTAGGTGAACCCCTCCTCTGTCTTGAGGCAAGAGATAGTAGTACAGTGGTGGACAAAATTATAGACTCAAATTTTTTTTATTTTGTTTCAATTACAACATGACTCAGTTTAAATTATTTTCATTGAAGTAAAGATGAATAGTTGAGGAAATAGTTTTAAAATTAGTACATCTTATCAGTTAAATTAAAAAATTCATAAAATTAGAAAATTTGCAATTTTAATATTTTATCATTACGTGAAACCTAGACAAAAATATAAACTCAAAGTTAAAAAATCCAGGATTACGAGAAAGTTTCGTTCGAAAATGTTAATTTAACGCCATAGAATGAATAAATGTTGCCATCAGTGATTGCTAAAAGTTTGGTTTTTGGAAATTTTTGAGAAACATATAAATGCACTGCTGGACAAAATTATAAACTCATTTTTTTTTCATTTTTTCAATCATAATTTAACAATTTTTGTTCCAGTAAAGATAAATAACTCTTTTAGCATGGTAAAGCAGGATTGGCATTTCTTAATGGAAGATAGAACGCTGAAGATTACCAATTAATACTGGAATATCATCTCTTACCTTGTGCTCATCTGATTCCTGGAGGTAACTGGTCATTTTAGCAAGATAACGCGAGTGTACACACAGCGAAAAGTACAAAAGAATGGTTCAAGCGCAAAGTGATCAAATGGCCAGCTCGTAGTCCGGATCTTAATCTGATTGAAAATCTTTGGAGGACCACGGTTCGCAAAGTTTATCATGATCGGCACCAGTACCAAACCACAGGGAAATTAAAAAGGGCAATATTTTCAGCATGCAACCATATGTCACTGCAGCTGTTGGAAACTCTTGTGAAATCTACATGCCCAGCCGCATATTCGAGGTAATTCAGAAAACGGGGGGCCCAACTCGTTTTTAAAAGTTTGTAGTTTACACTAATGGCTAGATTTAATGCAGTGTTAATTTTTAAAACGTTTCAAATATTGATTTTTTTTTTCAATTTATCCATGTTAATAGCAAAATTACATTTTCCTAAATCTATGCTTTTGTTTTACTGAAGTAATTGCAAATGTAACTTAATTAAACTCGAAAAAAAAATTAAAATTTTGTCAGCTTATAATTGTGTTTATTCAGTATTGTAAGTTTTTAATTTTGTAATTCAGCATTGTTTCATTTTTGGTTATTAAATGATTAAATATTTGAATAAAATTCTACCAAACTTCAGAGTTTCTTACTTTTGAGTTGATACTTTTGTTCAGGTTTCATGCATTATAAAGATATTAAAGTTGAGATTTTTTAATTAAATTATTTATTTTATAAAGTTTATGAGTTATGCTGAATTTAGGACTATTTACTCAGTTATTTATCTTTACTGGAACAAAAAGTTTTTTAACTGAGTTAAATTGTGATTGAAACAATGAAAAAAAAAGAGTTTATAATTTTGTCCAGCGGTGCATTTATATGTTTCTCATTAATTTCCAAAAACAAAACTTTTAGCAATCACTGATGGCAACATTTATTCATTCTATGGCGTTAAATTAACATTTTGGAACGAAACTTTCTTATATTCCTGGATTTTTTACCTCTGAGTTTATACTTTTGTCCAGGTTTCACGTAATGATAAAATATTAAATTTGCAAATTATCTAATTTTATGAATTTTTTAATTTAATTGATAAGATGTACTAATTTTAGAACTATTTCTTCAACTATTCATCTTTACTTCAATGAAAATAATTTATACTGAGTCATGCTGTAATCGAAACAAAAGAAAAAAAAAATGAGTCTATACTTTTGTCCACCACTGTAGTAGCCCTGGTAGGTGCTGATATACAGCATAATTAAGGAAAAAAAAATCAATGAAAGCCTCCAAGGACGTAATCTTTATACGCGTTTTACTCAAAACTTGAAAATGTCCACTTACATCCCTTTGCTTCTCACTGCCTCATTTTTTCTTTTCCCTTACTATTAGAAGAATAGTTCTCTTAAATAGTGTATAATTAAAGTAATGTCTTGGTATAAGAACTTCAACTTTTGCACCACACTGCTTTACGCAAAAAATGGATGGTATATACGAGTGATTTAGTGCAAAAATATTCTCGTACGATAAACCTTTGCACACAAAGATGCTTAATATCTATAGCTCTGCCGTAAGAAGGTAAAGCGCAGTACCTGCAGAAATGAGTTTTTGAGATATTCATCAAAATGTGTTTTGGATTCCATACTATAAATAGGGAAATGTTGGAATTTCACGTCTTTCGTGTGCGTTTTTTTTTTCAGCGAAGCAAATTAAGCAGGTTTGTACAATAAAGCTTAGAAGCAAAAGATGATGATAAAATGCAAAAAAAAAAAAAAAAAAAAAAAAAAAGGGGGGGGGGGCTACCTTTTCGCAGCAGAAACCATAACAAAAAAGGAAACAAAACATTGTTTTAAGGTGATCTGTTTCTTAAAGTATAAATTAAATAATTAAACTATTGTACGTTTTTACAATAAATCTTGCATTCATATTGTCGAGAAACATTTATTGTATGTTTTGAAGTGATATTTGTGGCTTTTGAACTTTACTCAAAAGATTCGTATCTCCATGCGTTGCATAAGATTGTCATATTCTGATTTTCCATCCTCAGTCTAAGATTCGTTATAGCGAAATGGGATTTGACGTAAATCTTTCAGCAATGTTCCGAATTTCAGTCTTTGGGCTTGAAGGCTGCCATTCGAAGTGTTGTGTGAAAATCACATCAAGCAGATTAGGGCGACTGGGATGAAAGGGGGGGGGGGAGGGACTGTTAAAAGTCCCTTCACTGTTTGAAGGTACCGAATAAGCTCTAAAAGTTCTGAAAATTAATTTTGATAGAATTGTGTGGAGTTATTCTGACAGTATATATTCTAATTATTACATTAGCGTTTTGAAATTGATTCTATTCATTCCTTACTGAACTTTGCAACAAATTTACAATTCAAATTCATAAGTAGATTACGGACTTTACTAAAACTTACTTAACTATATTTGAACGAGTAAATACTTTGGAGGCATACATTACCTTCTTTCTTCTCATAAACAACAGAAGCTCATAGTAGAGAAAAAACATGTTTTCATTTCTCACGTGCGGAATTGCTACCGCCTGAATTGGAGTCTCAATTTCTACTGAAGGAAAGCTTACTTTGTGCATGTGTATCACTTAAGCAATTACAAGGTTAAAACTTACACGAAATACACTGCCAGCTCAGTCAATTCCAGCCGAGGACAGCAGTTTCGTGCTTATTAGCACTCATCAGCCCGGCATAGGAATTGACTGAGCTGGAGGAGAACAACCTCTTAAGGAAGCCAAGAGTGCCAAAATAAAGAAGTAGCACTGACCAGACGAATGACCGAAGCAATCGTTCGGTACAACTCGAATATTGTAGGCAAGGCATATTCAGTAAGTTACCGCCCTATAGCCAGGGTTAAGGAGAAATACATGAAATACACCGCCAGCTCATCAGCCCGACATATGCCGGGCTGAGGAGTGCTAATAAGCACGAAACTGCAGTCCTCGGCTGGAATTGATTGAGCTGGCGGTGTATTTCGTGTATTTCTGCTTTAACCCTGGCTATACGGCAGTAACTTACTGAATAAGATTAAAACTTAATCTGCGGTTATTTAAGCTCTTGGACATGGTAAAAGCATTGATTGTGTGAGAGGTGTTGAGGAGTGGTGAAGAAGAGAATGTCACTATCTTCTCTCATCTGTTTGTGGAGGTAATCTTTCCTCGCCTTCAGGAATCCCGAAGCAGTTGTCTAGGAAACTTTAAACCGTTCTATACAAGTGCGACTTTACATTCGTCAACCCGTGTGATTCGTCCGTATACACTTAAAGAATGAATGTTATCAGATTATATTCCGAACAAAGTTAACATTTAATCTTTAGAATGGCTCCTAGTGCCGAACTTCTTGTCTAGTGGTCAGAGAAGTCTGACTGCGGATGGGGAGGTTCTGTGCCGGAATCCCAACTTGGGCATGGATGTACTTCTCTCATGTCCTTTCTTTGTGTGAATGTGTTGTTATGCTGCGAATAGTTGCCCACCTATAAATGGTACTTGAGGCATGTGTGTACTTTGGAAGTCGAACTTCCCACCAAATCAAAATCACGGTTCATTTGGAAAAGCAAAGCAGCTCACCCTAAACCGAATTATTAACCTAGATCACTGTACTGTATAATTAACGAAAATAAAAATTAATAACATTAAAGCGATCCAACAAGAATTGTTTACTTCACAGAAATTAAAAAAATATTAACTATAAAAACCATTTAGCATGAATTCCTGGTTCACTGTGCTGTATAGTTAAGAGAAATTGAAAACTAATAATATTAAAAACCATTTAGCATAGATTGATAAAGAATATAAAAAAACCTATATAAAAATCCATTTCACATGAATTGTTTACTTAGTTCAAAGCTATTTCTGTCGATTGTGACATCTTATGTAAAATTAACTTAATTCCTATCCGTTTATAATATGAATATTTTGCATTTAAAAATGTAAATTGTGTTTCGCGCGCATTATTGTTTTTTTTTCGTAGAAAAAGTGACAACTGATCTAAAATTATTTTCATAGATCGAGACAATGGTTTTACGATGCTTCAAATTCTCACTCGGGTAAACTCCCCAACCATTTCACCAATTTCACATTCTCGTTAAAATATCTACCATTTTTTGATGGAGAAAATACGAATGGAATTTCTCCATTCAGAATTATATTACTCAATATTTTTTCAGGAATATTCGAATTTGTTTACTGTGACATAGTGTAGAAAATAGAGAAGCAATCATCGAAAATGGGCAGACCACATTTGCAAACACAAGAAAAAACTAAAGAGGTTTATTAAAATTTCAGCAGCAACATATGCTTTAATACCTTCAGAAACCCTAAAACTTTTCCGAGAAATCATGAACTCCCCCCCCCCCCCAATGGAAAGGTTAGATGTAACTCTCTTCTTAATCTACTTTACTTCTCTTTTCGGAGTCTTTGACAAGCAATCAATTATGTGATATTGAAGTGACATGTTTTATGTATGGAGTGTAGCAATAAGTACTGCATCTTTCTCTCTAAGAACCCGTGGTTTCTTTATACACGACATCGCTTTATATTGACAGAACTATTGACAGAAAATTAATAGGGGATGTATAACATCATAAATACGTCTGGACGCATTTAGGTATTATTTATCATTTTCAATTTATTGAGTAATGTTAAGGTAGATTTTCAATTACTACCTTTGGCTTTGTTCTGTATGCTTTGGATGGATTTCAAAAAGCAAACCAAACTTCACAGTCGTATAACAAACTAAAAATCTGTATCTTTTTTCCACTGAGTATTGCACTAAAAGCAGGGTAGGCGAAAGTCAGAATTATCTATAAATGTCAAATATATAGGGCATTCAAAAAGTAAGTTACAATTGTTTCCCCATAGATGGCAGCCTCCCATAACAAGAAGGAAACGTGCGCAGATAATACTTTAGTTCCACAGCTTCCAACTGCAGCAATTTCATTCGGATAGTTTGAATCGTTGCTGCGTAGTACGAAAAAAAAAAAAAAATGGCGCGGCAACTGGAAACGTACTCCAACACTGAAGTCCGCGGAATAGTACTTTTTTGTGGGCAAAACGTTTAACAATTACAGAGATTCATCGTGCTGTCCTCTTGCACGACAATGCAAGACCTCACAAGGCACGCACAACACAGGATTTGCTTCGCAGTTTTGGATAAGAGGTCTATCAGCATCCACCCTACAGTCCCGATCTGGCGGCCTGCGACTTCCACGTGTTCGGCAAGCTCAAAGAACATTTGGTGGAAGAGAATTTACCAGCGGTCACCAGGTTCAGACAGCTGTTCTAAGTTGGCTCAAGGACCAGGGAGCGGATTTCTATCGTCAGGGCATCCAACGATTTGTGCTACGGTCCGACGAATGTCTGCAGCGACTGGGAAATTTTGTAGTAAAATAGAGTGATGTATCTGTGTCATATTGCATTGTAGCACACTTCTCAATAAAGTGTTTTTTGACCTAAATTGTTCGAGTGTAACTTACTTTTTGAACGCCCCTAGTAAATCGGAAATAAAATCGAAATGAAAACCGAAATTGCAGGGTTAGTTTCATTCTGTTAAAGTATTAGGAGGGGACTGTCCAATAGATTGAGCTGTTTCGAGCGACATTGAGATAAAAATATGCAAATGAGACTTTTATACAAAAAAAAAATCTTTTAATAGATCCACCAGTAGTAAAAGAACTCACTTATCAGGAGTGAAAGTTATTCTTCTTTACGTGTTTACGCGGAACTCGCTCATGCAAGAGCCATGTACGAGGGCTGTTAAATAAGTAATAATACTAAATTCAGAAAAAATACAGAACAACTTTAATCGTTATAATTTACATGTTTTTTTACGAATAACGTCTGCGAGACTAAATGCATTTAATCCAACTTTCTGTCCACTTCTCAAAAACTTGTGAAGTTAAGCAGCAGTGTTAATCATTGTCTCTGTGATGGACGTTGAAGGTTATCCCTCACGTTCAATATCTTCCATACTTTACCTGCCTCCCTTAAAAGCTTTATGCCAGCAAATAGTACAGACTCTAAGCGTTGCTTCATCGTTGAAATCTTCAGAAAAGATTTCCGATGCTGATTTTTGTAGACGAAAACAAACTTTAATCGCATAACTTTGTTCCAAAGATGCTTCCATTTTGACAATTGGTTGCATCTTGTAGGCACCGCCTAAGAGACTTCAGTTCAATCACGTGATACTCAGGAACATGAGTCTGTACGCGCCAACTATCGGTAGCTTTTGTTAATACAGACAACAGACATTTTTCATGCCGCAGAAATTAACGTTCCGATGAGTGATGGCAGCAGTAAAATTATTCTTATGTTTTTGAACGATTTCTAATGCAATTTTTACCATGCGATTTTTTTATGTGGTCCCCATCCACCACACAAAAACAGGTTTGAGTGTATTCGTATTTGTGCTACATGCTTACAAATATTTAAGAAATCAACTCCATCCAGGATTTTATCCCTTTCAAACTTTATGGTTGGTTTGTTTGCGAAAAATTGAAACAGCAAGAATACTAGCCTCTTATAAGAACTGGTGAACTTTGAGTTTGGATCGGCTAAGGAATAGTTGTTTACACTGCAGTAACGCTTCATTCCATTAGTAGTACGTTCTCTCTCTCTCTGTCTCTGGAGGTCGATTCCCTTCCATCATTTTATTCCACTTCATTTCACTTATACTCTTGCCTTGTATCGAAGCCTACAAGCAGAGGCTGAGCCGAGGAAATGGGTATTTAATGTGGATGATACAGTTAATTACAATGTAAAGGTAGCGGTAAGTTAATTACGATTCCCGACAGTAGAAGTGACAAAACTCAAAAGGACAGCATTGGAAAAAAAGGAAGTTTTACGCGATACTATTTTTAACTGACTAATTCTAAAATAGTACAGTAAGTGCGAAATATTTATGCTGTTATGTTTACTGGTTGGTGCTTATAGTTCAATTTAATAATATATGCTATTGATAACACAACATATACGAAGCTTTTCCTTCTATAAAATTTTAATGATGTGTCACGATTGATTATATCGTTTACACGCCACCACTCTCCGGTTGTGTTAACCAGCTTTTTGATCATTTTGTGGCTAGAAAGAGCACTGAATTCGGATTTTAAATAAATCATTCAAACGTTTTTTGACATTTCGCATTGTCACTTCCTTTTTTGCGGTGCGACATAAAAAGCGAAAGCATGCAAATCATGCGTTGTGCAATGGTTAAAACGAAATGAACACTTAACTCGAAATCATAATATATAAACTGGGATAGAATCAACTGTAGACTACATTTTCAAGCAAGTCACAAATATCAAGCAACGAATCAAATAGCAATTATTTTGCGTCAAATAACAATTATCATAGAACCAAAACATCAAAGTAGAAAAAAGTTTTTTAAAATTAAAATAAAAAGAAATGACCCAAAATCAGCAAATTTATGTAAAAAATTGACTTATTGCTTTATCACGAACACATCTGTTAAATATAAACTTAAATAATCACTACAACGGAGGTTGGTAACGTATGGTCTACCTAGCCGTATGTGAGATGTTTACTTCCTTCAGCTTCGTTATGGCTCTTCTAGACTGATGTTTCTTAATATGGACTTGACTGCTGTCACTGGGTGCCATGACTAGCTATTTGGATATTTGTGCTAGGAGCAGATTGAAAACTGTTGAAAAAGTTGTGAAACTTTCTCGCACTGTAAGTTGCATATATATTTCCCAACAGGAAATCTATTTATCGCTAATAGCTAATATCATTCATAGTTACACATAAAGGGAGAATATCTTACATTTATCGCTCTAATTATCAGCTCTGAATATTATTAGTTTGTATGGTCGGATGTAAGAAAAAAGTTGAACAAGTATATACGAAACAAAAGATTTTATAAACGCTTTTAAACTAATGACGACTTGAATCAAAGAAAGCTTTGCAAACCTATTTTGTTTGAGATGTTTCAAATGCTGAAAATCTACAAATCTATGCTTTTTTACTTTCACCCTTGCTTTATTAACACAAATTAATTTCATACCTGCCTTTTATTTTGCATTGTTTTTGGCAGCAGTTAAAAACAAGAAACAGCAGGCATTATGACTGAAGAAAGGAATAGTCTTTAAATCAGTAAAAAATCATGGCAAATCTTCCTAGTTTGATTCGCTAATTTTAAGAAATTTACAAGAAATATAATTTTAGGGTTACATACACCCCACCACTTACGCTGCCGAAAAATCACCAGTAAAGGCTTAAAACTTACGCAAAATAGAGACACAATATTATAACTACGCCCATATTGTTCACCTTATATGAAACGTATTAGCAACCCTTTTCAGAAAATGTTCAGAAAGATTATTTAAAATAAGTTTCATGCAGATGTCTCACATATTTAATAGATGCCTAACATATGTTCATGACATGGAAACATGTCAGAGTTTAGTAAATAAATTAACAACCGTCGTCGCTTATAACTGTGAGAATTATCATCACTCTTCCAGCTCATACAACAGCTGGGAAATGGCGAACTCATATCGATCCCATTATAAACATCCAGCTCAGAGAATGCAATTTGGCTATTCACACAATTAAATGATATAATAAGGCCAATATATGGTGGGAGTTCTACTCCTAGTCTTTCTGTTTTCATCATACAACGGGAATTATTTTCATGCGTGTGTAATGTATTGGCAGTATTAGATTGTCAGTTTTTTCTGAGAAATAAATGAACGATGCTGTAAAGACTTTATACTGCATTAAACTACAATGTTATGTCATTATTTTTTAAACATGAAGAAAAGTATTTAACTGTTTTGATGATTAAAAATTTAATTCACTTGGAAAAAATGTGAAGCTCTTAAGAAACAGGGCTAAATAGAGTGAATGTTTAAAAAAGAAATAGTTTAAGTCCACTCAATTCGTATCTAAATGTTTTTAGATTTTTATACATTTTTTTTAGATATTTTATTATATTTAGACGTTGTGGAACGTATCAAAAAACCGTAATATATCACAACATACTGTTTCGGGCAAGATTGCACCATTCAAGTATAAATAAACAGAAATTAAAAAAACTAAAAAACCTTGATTTTCCTTTAAACTGTATTATTGCATGTATCTACAACAATAAAAAATATAATACTTACCTTTATCTTAACTAATAATATAGCTGAAAGTCTCTCTGTCTGTCAGGATCTCTGTGACGCGCATAGTGCCTAGACCGTTCGGCTGATTTTCATGAAATTTGGCACAAAGTTAGTTTTTAGCATGGGGGTGTGCACCTCGAAGCGATTTTTCGAAAATTCGATGTGGTTCTTTTTACATTCCAATTTTAAGAACAAAATTATCATAAGATGGACGAGTAAATTACGAAATTATCATAACGTGAAACCGTAACATGGGCACAAGCCAATTGGCGAGATACGAAATTATCATAACGTGGAACCGTAACATGGGTACAAGCCAATTGGCGAGAAAATTCACCATACATTATTTGTAAATATACAGGCGAACCAAAAGATCTTTTAATTTTTCTATTACGGTCAAAGCCGTGTGCGTACCACTAGTATATAATATAAATTATGTTCATGACAAAATTTATAAAAATCTTAACAGGATTTGTAACTAACAGAAAACTTTACATATTTCATTTCCTGTTTTTACTCATATGTTATTAGCAAAATGTTACGCAATTAAAATTTCAACAAGATTATATTCGCAGGGATAAACACTATAAATATTCATGAAATTTCATTACGAGCTTTCTAACATTCTTTCATAAAAGGCACGCCATGCGACAAAAATTCCCAGCATTTATTAAAATTCCTTCGTTAATAAATTTCACAGATGTGAAAGAAAACAATCCCTAAAATTCTCCATTACTGAAAAACTAATAACTCGGAGTACACGCAGGAAAACTGGTTTAAAATATTAATATCGGGTTCATTTCTCACTGAACTTTCAACGTTTGATGCATGTAATGTATTATGAAAGAAGCGTAGCAAGTGAATTAAAAGTAGTCCTTTTCCCTGAAAGTCGTCTGCTAATCTTTTGCAGAAAAACTTCGTTTTGTGCTGGTAGTCTAGCGCCTAAACGGATGAACCGATTTTGAAAAAAAAATTTTTTTCAAAAGGAGAGTTGATTGAGAGTGTTCTTATCAAGGTTGCGGCTTCGGATGACATTAATTAACAAAGATATTTATTAAAAACCCCTAAAAGGTGTTTCGCAATTTTTTAAGTGAAAATATTTTTAAAAATTTATAAATATAATAACAAAATAAAGAGTAATATTTTCTGCGTCTGATAGAATGTGTTTGGAACTTCCATGTTATATAAAATTCGAATTACATCGTTTTTTTTAAAGCAGCTTTTAAATAAAGCGAAGCCTTTATTCACATGATTGTAATCGAATTCATTGATAGTCGAAAAGGAAAGAAAACACAACGATTTGAAATTATTATCTATTGCCAGTTTCTATAAAATAAATACTTGTAATTGATTTTAATATATATCATATATGGCTTTTTAAAGGATTTCCAATTTTCCCTCTTGCTTCTACATTTACGACTCAGTAGGTTTTTTTTAATTTTTAATTTTAGTTACTTGTTATTTGCAGTTCTAGTACTTGCATATGCCACATTGCGGAGGTTTAAAAAATTAACTAGAAAAGAAAAGCATTACAATCCTCTTTCGGGATAAAATGTGGGCTTCAGATAGTTTGTAATGTTAATACGAGGCGCATTTAAAGTTTCCTAGGTAGCCTTTCTTTGAAAAGGTTTCTAAATCATGCTGTACAGCAGCACCTACCAGGGCTACTAGTACTATCTCTTGCTCCAAGGGGAGGGAGAGGTTCACCTACCATTTTGTGCTGGTTATCTCCAAATCTTTAATTTTGGCACTTACATCCTCGTATGCAGTTCTCACTGCCTCATATGCAGTTTTAACTGTTGAAAATGAACCACTTTCTGTTATTTTAATACACACTAGTGGTACCCGTACCCGCATGGCTTTGCCCGTAATAGAAAAATCGAAAGATCTTTTGGTTCGCCTGCATATTAACAAATAATGTATGGTGAATTTTCTTGCCAATTGGCTTGTACCCATGTTACAGTTCCACGTTATGATAATTTTGTAATTTACTCGTCCATCTTATGATATTTTTGTTCTTTTAAATTGGAATAGAAAAAGAACCACATCGAATTTTCAAAAAATCGCTTTGAGGTGCACACCTTTATGCTACAAACTAACGTTGTGCCAAATTTCATGAAAATCGGCCGAACGGTCTAGGTGTTATGCGCGTCACAGACATTCAGACACCCCCCGGACAGACTTTCAGCTTTATTATTAGTATAGATAATGAAACTAACTTTTACAAGTTGATTCTTTTACATGCTATTATTGCTTCTTCGGAGAAGAGAGGATTTGTACGCTTTCATTAAAAAAAGAAAGAAAACTAGGAGGTTTTCTAATTTCCAGGAACTATTTTAACAGGTATTTATGTACACTCGATAGTAAAAGAAGCGACTCACCTTGAAGGAAAAGGTACATACCTAAAAAACAACACTGATATGAGGAAAAAGTTGCGAAATTAATGCAAAATGGTCATTCGTTTTAGGAGAAATCGCAAATGAATGGAAGTTTTAGTTTCCTGCTAATTCACCTTTAACGTGAAGGTGCGAAGTAATATAGGCGAGCATTGAGACGTAACAGTCTCGTACGACGTCCTACGTCCTCTCGTATCACATTTACTGTTAAGGCGCAACTAATTCTGTGAAACTCATAGGCCAGCTTACCTCCCATGCGGCCCCAGATGTGCTCGAGTTGACTCTAACCTGTATGTTTGAAGCGACATGTGATAAATCATAAAACGAATCATATGCTTGACTTGTGACAAATCATAAAACGAATCTCAGACGGTATTAGAAATAAATAACGCAGAATGCAAGATGCCAGTCTGAGGGACGGGCATGTGCAAATTTGCCGGTAACATTCCTCCGTGTGAGGCACCTGGAAATGCGTTAAGTGGTTAACGTCTTTGTGTTCGCAAAGAGCAACTAGTCAACCGCGGTTAACCGGTGACTAACCAGTCATGTTCTGATAGAGTTACTGGTTAATGAAAACATCCGATGGACCTTCACCGTGACGTCCTCAATCCAACCGCTGACGTCATCAATCAACTAATTGCGGTCGGCCGATT